>NC_140441.1:46619820-46792320 GCF_963576455.1 Neolamprologus multifasciatus
TGGCACCTCACTTCCTTCATGTGTTCAACACCTTTTCCCTGTTTCACATGTCAACTTAATTCATAGACATTTATGGAAAATGTCAAAAACACCTTCACAAATATATTTAGTTAGAAAACTGGGTGAAACTTATTTTACCCACTAAACGTTACCTTATATTATTACCTGTAACTGGTACTCTAAAACAGGGATTTCCTCTGTGTCTTTGGGTCCAAACTGCCTCCTGGCAGCTGAGAAGCGGATAGCCACTGTCAAAGCTAACTTCAGGTTGGTAAGAGCCATCCTGGTGATATGCACTCTGCCCCCTGATAAGGGACTAAGAGATGCCCCAAAACGTTTTTTAGGGTCCTGGAAGACACAAAAGAAACACTGATGAGGCACGATAAAAAACATAGCAAAGATATTATTATTATTAGTCATTTATAAAATGGTCGTGTGGTCCTTCACAGGATTGCTGAATTGCGTTTCTGAATATGAAAACAAAATGATTATTTAACTGCACTGCTAATGTTCTTACACAAAATCAAAACTTAAATGTGAATTCATTCATTTCTCGATTCCGCAGTCCCAGCAACTACATGCCATTCAAATGCTGGGCAGGCACAGAGTACTCTGACAGAAATATACACACGTGCGTGAATATTTATGCCAATAATATGTGCTGCTTTGTTCGAAACATTTCAGGTGATTAATAAAGGTCAGTGAAACACTGCTGTAGGAGACGGCCTGAAGCTTCGAATTGAATCGACCTTTAAGCACCGAGTCACAGTCTGCTGATGGCAGAATTATTGCAGCCTGATTGCAGAAATCAGGCAGGGTAGGACGTCGGCTTTGTTAGGGAGATCTTTGTGAAGGCTTCCATAATAGGGGTGGGTTTTGATAATCGATTTATCGATTAAAATCAATTCTGGCTTGGATAACGTGATATCGATTCATTAAAATCCTGAATCGATTTTTAAATATACATTTATTTTGCCCAAAACGCCAGAATCTCAGGTTAAACCTCACAAAATTTCAACAACCAGCTAAAACAATAAATGAGAGCAGAAACATGGATTCTGCACAAAGACGTGAACACAAAGCGCGGACCCGCCGACACATCAGAATCAGTGAGATGTGACTTTGTCACCCAACGGCACGGACAGAGTCAGGGCTGAATCGAATCGATTCAAGAAATCAGTGACGATACCCAGCATGTGCTGACCAGCTTATTCCATAAGCTGTTGATATGTGTTGTTAATCACTTATAATTTCAATAACTTATAAATAATTAGTTAGTTCTTTAAAGAAGGAGCATCTCTGAAATAAACCCATTGTTCTCTAGAATATGGTTAAAGGTTATATCTAAAAAAGCTAAGGCAGGCTGTTGAGTTTGAAGTGCCTTCTTTGGCTGCCACTGGAAATCTGCACGGACCTTAAATGGTGTCACGTAGCGACCATCAGGAGTCAGATCTCCGGTCTTATTCAGCAGGTTCTCACGTGGGATTCTCACATTGTGGAACATCGCAAACCTGTTGTGAGAGAAAGACGTAAATGTTACAGAAAAGAATTGGTTACACATCAAAGAGCGAGCCATTCAGTGGATTCTAATGTTTCTTTGTTTCTGGTGTGCAGGCAGATATTTATTGTTGTTGTTGTCATCATCATCATCATCATCATAAAAAAAAATTAACCCAAATTCAAGAAAGATGGCACAAACACATTTAAAAGAAAAAAAAAGTTGGGACGGAGGCAACAAAAGACTGTAAAATGAGGTGGTACATTTTCTCAGAAAGTAAAGATGGGCAGAGGTGGAACAATTTCTGAATACTGTTAAAATAAAATTGTGAATCATCATCTACAGCACAAAGTGTTAACAAAAGATTCTGGAGCAGTTTTCTTTTGTTAACACTATATTAACAATCCAATATTGGATGACCATCATCTTTAGGCCCTCAGGTGGCACCGGATTATATTCTATTATTTAAAATATAGCGCAGGGCACTGAATTGGGTGATTCCCACAAGCTGTGATTAGTAAGATTAGTAATATAAAACAGATACAAATCTGCCAAGATATGTAAAAATCTATATATTTATGCCTAATATTAATATATGGTATTTAACCAAAGAAAATATTTAAATTTATTGAAAATTACTGTGTTCACGCTAAATGTTTCTCATCACCTGCTCAATAAAAAGTACTGTGTCCCTTTAAACTGACCAGCAGTCCCACAATGCATCTCTTCAGAAAGAAAATCCAAAATGGACATGTGGTCAGTTGTTCCCTCTTCTCTTACTTTGTGATGTTTTTGTAATGTTACTGAATCTTCTGTCGTATGGACTGGTTTTTATATAGCGCTTTTCTACTGTTCTGAGCACTCAAAGCACTAATGGAGGAGAGCAGCTGGTGCTGGTCATGTTTTAATGACCTGGGCGCTTGGAGGGCTTTGTTTCCTCCAAGCGCCCAGGAGGAAACTGGGCGCTTGGAATATTAATAAAAGAAGAGAAATTTTTAAATCAGGAGCAAAATAAAAACAAACATGACAGGCACTGAACTCAAACAAAGAGCTCTGCAGGGATGAGGAGCAGGGAGATTGTGATCATGTTGCCCTGCGTGGGAGCTGTGTCGCTTTGTTTCTGTTTGATTACTGTACACACTGTATGGCTACAGTTATTGGCCATCTCCATTTAGTGCTAAGTCCGGTGAGCAGTGACCTATAATTATGCTGTTATGGCACCACTCCTGAAGTACATAAGCACAGAGACCACCGCCCACCGCCCCTTCACTTACTGGACTCTTTGTTACACTCCTGGCTCGGATTGACTGGTTTTTCATCTTTTCATCACAATCCAGTTCTACCTAATGTGTGTTGTTGTCGTCATAGCAACGTGTCCGAGCGTCCTGCGATGTAATTAATATGAGACACGAGCGCTACAAAAAAGGTGGACATCGACCAGCTGCTCAATCGTGATCCCTGAGGTTGACAAAAAGCCATACTTTTTGTCAACCTCAGGGATCACGGGCGGACAGTTACTTATAAAGTACCAGGTATCAGGTACCATGACCTAATGGAAAACCCTGAAAATACTTTTTTAAGAACAACATGCTGTGGAGTGTCTGATGGTCTTCTAATCCCGGGTGGGATACTGTGGATCCAATCCGAAGTAAAGTCCAGGTTCAGACTGAGGCCAATGTCTATCAGTTCCTGGTGACTTAAAGTAATTAGTGCGTTGCAGAAGGACACAACAACATTTTGTAATTTTAAAGTCTTACTCTTTACTGGAAGCATTAAATGACTTTGGTCAGAAGCACATCGATGGTTTATTATCCCCTATGTGCTGATGTTTAGTTATATCTGTGGATAGGCTTTGTTGGTTATTACAAGGTCTGGGCAAACACACAAACATGATTGGACTTTTGCCCTCAGAGCTCTCTGATCTTTCCCTTCCTGGGAGGCGTTCTCACTTGATATTGGCTCTCTGCAGTAGAGTATCACTTACTGTTCCTTTTACAACACATAGTGGTATTTTTGTGAACTAACACCTTATTTTTTTATAAGTCTAATCTTCATGTGTTTTATCTTGTTCGATCACCTGCTTTTTCACAGTATTCATTCACGTTGTAGCTGGATTCACCAGCTTAGCTTAGCTCGTAGCCAACTCACTAGCAGCATGGCACCTTCACCTGTCCCTTCTGCACTTTCCTGCTCAGTGGTCCAAAGGTTTAGTTATGCACAGCTACTTTCAATACCACTGACATTTAGACTCTTTGTCCAATTGATCATTGAATTAACTTCAAGAATTACTTTCACTAATCCAAGGGTTCAGTTGAGGAGTTGAGGAAGTAATTTAGCCATTTAAATCAGCTGTGTTGGATCAAGGACATCTAAAACCTGCAGCACACCGACCCTCGAGGCCTGGCGTTGGACACACCTGCTCTAAAACATGACCATATCTTTTAGATCCCATTCCTAAAAGACTGCTCAAAGAAGTCCCACATTTAATTGATGCATAAGTGTTAAATTTGATCAACCTATTCATTGGCTACATACCACAAGCCTTCAAGCTGACAATAGTTAAATCACTACTTAAAACCCATCGCTTGACCCAGCTGTCTTAGCTAATTACAGTATAGGCCAATCTCCAACCTTCCTTTACATGAAGCCAGAAGACAAGAATTAGCTACGCTACAGCAATGTCGTAAAGACAAAAAGACCTGGATGACCTCTGCTTCTACATTCAGATAAAACTGAGAAATCGAGGAGGATGATGATGATGATTTATTTTTCACTTGCAGTTGCCTGCAGCAAAATTGGACCTCTTCCAGCCATACATACATCGCACAAATGTCACATTGGTGAGACAGGTCAGAACACGTAGCGTAAAGAAAAAAACTTCTTCTTTTTGCGTTATCAATTGATCCATTGGTGATTAAACTGCGAGCTGACAATTGCATTAAGGGCATCTTCAGAGCTGACCAGGAGCACAAAATATTCTTATATGCTGACGTTCTCCTGCTGTATATGTCAGAGCCTTTATGATCTCTTCCCGTGCTCTCGCCATTTTTGAATGTTTTGGCAAACTTTCAGGTTACAAGTTGAACCTGCATAAAAGTGAACTTCTCTGTGTCAACTCTGTAGCCAAGAAGGTTTCATTTTCAAACTTTCAATTTAAAGTTAAATCAGAGTATGTGACCTATCGGGGGTTAAGGCTACTTTATGAAAGAAACGTTGTCGCGCTGCTTGAGAATACTGAGACCGATCTTCAGAGATGGACCAGTTTACTACTGTCATTAACTGGCTGCATCAGTTCTATCAAAATGAACATACAACCCAAGTTCCTTTATTTATTTCAATGTATCCCATGCTACTTACCCAATAAGTATTTTATAACACTGACTAAGTATATCTCTGCATTTATTTGGAACGGCAAAAGTCCACGAATTAATAAAGATTTCATACAGAGAACTAGGCCAAACTTTCAGTCTTATTATTGGGAAGCAAATATTTGAAATATGCTGTACTGGATGAGTAGTTTCACTACAGAGACTCCAGCTTGGCTCCAAATTGAGTCAAACGTGCCTATGAGCTTTGTTGAGTCCAGCGCTGCCATTAGAACTGTACAACTAACCCTTTGTTGTATGACTCGCTCAGAATCTGGGTGCAATGTAGGAAAAGGTTGGGGTTACACTTAATGTCAATTAAAGCACCTATCAGCTCAAATCACATGTTCCCACCCTCCATGATGGACTCTGCCTTTAAATAATGGGAAAGTAATGGACTTAGAAATATCAAAGACCTTTTTGTAGATGGAATTGTTGCCTCATTCACGCAGCTCCTGAAGCAGTTTAATGTTCCTCTGGAGCATTTTTTACGCTATTTACAAATTCTCCACTTTGTAAAGAGTCGATTTCCTTTATTTCCAGAACTACCTGAGGAAACGTCTTTGGATAAAATTATTAATATAAACATTCATAATACCGCCCACCCCTAAGACACAGTCATACAGTCTAAATGTCAAATGTGTGGTTAAAAAGATTCACGAAGAGAACTGTAATGTTCTCTCAGTAGTGAAACACTCTGTGTACCATTCCAGCAGACCAACACTTATGTCTCTGACTGCAATAGCCAGTGAGAACATATTTCCACAACATCAAGGGCATCATGTCTTTATTTGCTTGTGTTTTCCATCTTATTTTACAAATGCAGCATTTGCAGTCACCTACCCATTATCCAGTCCGTTCTGACCCAGCTTCTTCCCCATGTCTCCGACCAGCACACCAGGCAAAGCCAGCAGGGTCTTGGGATCTCTCACCTGGAGCAGAGTGATTACAGCTTAACTGGCTGTGTGTCAAATAATACACAAATCTACACAAACATCTGAAAATAACACACAGTATAAGATACCTGCAGTATGACTTTATTTGACCAACTCTGCTGATTATACATGATTTCTAATGCTTTTAGAAATCGTGGTGTTCTCAAGTCTTTTCAGACAGTTATCATTTTTAAGAAATAACGAAAATAACACCATTTTTCTTTTATTTAAAATAAATAGTCTTTTGTATACATCTTCCTTTCTGTAAGGGCCGTGCAGCCCACGTTGTAGGTTATGCACAGCGCACAAGTGAGCGATAGCAGAGAGTCCAGGCAGGGTAGGTTGACATGAGGATTTGTGACAGAAGAATAGCAGTAAGAGTGAAAAGGAAAGGTTTATCTGGTGGAAGTGAGACCTGCTGACAGGATGACAAGCTGGAGGTGGCAGAGTGTGTAACAACCCTTTTGGGTTATAGCACCACTAGGGGGGGTTGCCCAACTATTGTAGTAGCTATGGGGGTCTCCTAGTGGGTGTGTGTTGTTAGCGGCAGCCATTCCATGTTGCTCGTGTTCCATTCTCCAAAAAACACCTTTCTGTTGTAGCAAGCTGACGCTGGCGATACCAATCCCCGCGCATGTATGCGCGGACAAGTACAGCCAAGGGGACCTGGCATTATAAAGTGTAATGTTGCTGACGGCGAATAAAGGTCTGTTAATGGATTTAACCGACTGGCTTCGGGTTGTTCAGCTAACCCCCACACCACACACTTGCTGGACCTGCTAGCCGCTCCTTCCTCGCCAGACTGCTGTTACAAAGTGGCGCCCGAACTTTGTTCTCTGGATCTTCATCGTCATCCGGACCGACAGACGGTGGGCTCGGATATATTTCCCATGTTTTTCAACGATCGACATTTCGGCTGAGGTGGCGTGTTTTTTTTTTCTCTTCGTTTGGCTGTATTGGCTGAGCCGATAGGACCCCGTGAAGAAGCTGACTCCCCGCGATTTCAACGATATTTGCAGGCGTGGAAGACCACCAACCCATCGCTTGACATGCTCGCCTGCCGAGGGAGAGTACTCCGTGAGTAACTGTACGGTCCGTCGGACCACTAACTCAGTGCTATTGGACCGTTACGACATTGGCGGTGCTAAAGCTAAGGCTAACGCTACAGTGACTTTGACTCAGTGTTCATTCAGAGGGACATGTTGTTTTGTGTGAAGCATCGAAGTATCAGAGTGTGCACAGACGCTCTCTGTCTGATGGATATTAACGCTTAGGTACTGTGTGTGAACGCTCTTTCACTTTGCCATAACTTTTGTGGGAGAGAGTGGTTACGGCCATACTTTTGAAATGGCGTCCCACCCAGACACAGGGAGCGAGGGAGACGGCTGCGACTCGGATGCTGAAGCTCCCAGCCTGACAAAGTACATCATCCCTCCCGCTACCCCTCATGACCTCAATCTTAAGGTGGAAAGCTTGCAGGAAGAGGTGGAGAAACTGCGAGTCTGCTTGCACGATTCGCTGGAGCTACAAAAGAGCCTTCTGAAGCACTTGGATGGTGGCGCGAGAGGGGAACCAGGGGAGCAAACATCTCCTCAGAGAACCCCCAACCCAGTGGCTTTCTCCACACCATTCACACAGAAAGGGATTAATGCAGAGCCCCCTCCGCTTCTCCAGCGTCAGTCGGCAGAACTCTGCAATACATCGAGGATGATGAGCGCTGCACCAGGCCAAGCTGGAGCCCCCAGTGTTCGCTGGTGACGGTGGAGTGTCACCGGAGGAATGGCTCCAATCAGTGGACAGCTACAGATCGTCGCTGCGCCTAACCGACTCGCAGGTTCTGAGTGAGCTCCCTCACTTCCTCAAGGGAGAACCCAGTAAATGGTTTAGGGCCCTCAGCTTTCACATTACTACATGGGCACATTTTTACCAACTTTTTGAATCAGTGTTTGTGTCAGCTGATAACCAAGAGCACATTTGGCGGGGCATCCTTGATCGCGTCCAATCATCGGAGGAGCCCCTCCCAACGTTTGTAGCTCACATGCTCGGTGAGTTTAATAAGCTAAGATGCCCGCCGCCGGAGCATGAACAGATCGAGCTCATATGTAAACATTCATTGGAGAAGTATCGGGTTGCGTTGTACGGTACGCCGGTCCCATCGATTATGGACCTACTGCTTCGCGCGCACGAGCTCCACACAGCCTTAGGGCCAGTTAGCCGCTCAACCCCTACTTCATCCCCTAGTGTTGCAAGCGCGAGAGAACCACATTGTTTTAAATGCTCCTGCCCAGGGTTTACCACACGCATGTGCCCAAGTTGCACCTGGGTTGCCCCAAAAGAACGAGGTGCTACCAGACCCAGGGCAACCTCCCACCGACCTCTCCCAGGCCCACCGCCAGGCCTGGAACTGGTCGATGCTGAGGGGCTGGATTCACTGCCGAGGGGCTGGATTCACTGCCGGCAGCTCGTGCGGCCAGTCAGCAGTCGGGAAACCCCCGGGGGGGGAGGACATTTCAATGAGGCAGCCCTCCCCCCATTCGCAAAGTATGCCTCGCCCGCATGATGCCCACCAGATTGTGCAAGGCATTGTGGGGCACATGGAAGATGTAGAGTCTGGAGCACACTGGAATACTCCACTGAAAGCCAAAATTAACTTCAACTCAGTGGCAGTAGACGCTGCGCTAGATACGGGGACATCCCTGTCTGCTGTGCGGGCTGAACTCACTTTGGAGAACAACTTGTCTCCCAACAGAACCCACCAGTGGATGGGTCCACCGGTGAGCCTAGTAGACGGTGCTCGCTGTGTCCCGGAGAGTGTTACATGGCTGCCCATAGGGTTCCTGAACAAAAGGTTTTACCACCGGTTTGCTGTAATCCGCAACTTGTCGTCCCCCTTTTTCTTAGGGATGGACTTTATGAGCAGGGCCTCTTTGACAATCCACATCCCCTCAAGAACCGTAGTTATGGACGACATTCCATGCCCAGGCGCGGATGAAGAGGAGGGTTGCTCAGTTGATATGTTGAGCGATGATAATGTCATTATGACGCTTG
The DNA here is from genome assembly GCF_963576455.1 of Neolamprologus multifasciatus. NCBI lineage: Eukaryota > Metazoa > Chordata > Actinopteri > Cichliformes > Cichlidae > Neolamprologus > Neolamprologus multifasciatus. The sequence continues at coordinate 46,628,667 of NC_140441.1, forward strand.
ACATGGTAGAGCCCTCGCTGGAGACCAAAGCTCTGGAGGCAAACCTAACAGATAGTCAGAGACAACTATTAGTTGTCCTCCTTGAACAATTTAGCAGTATGTTTGATGGACATTTGGGTCGCACGTCTTTAACTGAACATGTGATCGACACGGGAGATGCGAGGCCTATTAACCTCCCCCCGTACCGCACCTCCCCTGCAAAGAAACAACTCATTGAAGTGCAGATCCAGAAAATGCTGGAAGATGGCATAATTGAACCGTCCATGAGCCCCTGGGCCGCACCTGTCGTGATCGTTAACAGGTTGGGCGCTGACCCACGGTTCTGTGTGGACTTTAGGGGGCTGAACCAGGTGACTCAGAAGGACTCATACCCATTACCGCGGGTCAATGAGTCTCTCGACTTCCTAGCGAGAGGTCGATTCATTTCAACATTGGACCTGGCGAGGGATTACTGGCAGGTGCCGGTCTCAGGGGACTCACGCCCTAAAACAGCCTTTGTTTCCCATTGTGGGCTGTTTCAGTTTCGTGTGCTCCCTTTCGGACTCTGCAACGCACCAGCCACCTTTCAGAGGCTGATGCACAACGTCCTCAGCGGCCTTGTTTACAAGACATGTGCTGTATACCTGGACGACATCGTGATTGTGTCCCCTACCTTCGAACAGCATTTGTCGGACCTGCGGGAGGTCCTTGAGAGACTTAGGTCTGCGGGCCTCTCGTTGAAGCTCAAGAAATGCCAGTTCTGCCTGAAGGAGCTCACCTTCCTAGGCTACCGGGTTACCCCGGATGGCATTAAACCGGACAGTGACAAAATCAAGGCTGTGATGCAGTTCAGAACTCCGTCCTCAATGAAACAGGTGCGGCAGTTTCTCGGTCTGACGGGGTACTACCGCAGATTCATAAAGGAATATGCTCGCCATGCAGAACCTCTGCACGCCCTGACAAGGAAGGATGTTACCTTCCAGTGGGATGACAGGTGTCAGGAGTCCATGGACTTCCTGAAACAGAGCATTGCAACAGCGCCTGTCCTGTCACTCCCCGACTTTTCCCGGCCTTTCTTCATCCATACGGATGCATGTGACCTGGGCTTGGGGGCGGCCTTAATGCAGAAGGATGCAGAGGGTAGGGAAGTAGCGGTCGCTTACGCGAGTCGAGCTCTTCACAAGGCAGAGAAACCATACTCTACGCCAGAAAAGGAGTGTCTGGCTGTGATTTGGGCTTTAGAACACTTTCGTCCCTATGTGGAAGGGCTTCACGTGACGGTCTTGACTGACCACAACAGCCTTAAGTGGCTGATGTCATGCCCAAACCCCACCGGCCGGTTGGCGCGGTGGTCCCTGCGCTTGCAGGACTTTGACTTTACCATCATACATAAGGCTGGGGTGCACAACAGGGTGCCAGACGCTCTGTCTCGCAACCCACTACCTGCACCAGAGGGTCCTCCTATTGAAATCTTGCCAGAGCATGCTGTCATCTGGGGCATGGATCTTCGTGCCCAGCCTCCCCTTTTGTTAGAGGACCGAACACAACTAAGGCAGCTGCAGTTGGATGACCCAGGTGCAGGTCCAAAGCTCCGAGACCTGGAGTGTTCCCCCGATCTGGGTTCGGACGCCAGTCCTTCACCGTCCTTGGTGGTCAATGACGGCCTACTCTATTACCGTGGCCCGAAACATAAGCGCAATCTTCGGCCCCAGGAGGAGCTGAAGCTGTATGCTCCTACGGCTCTCCGGGGTACCCTGTGCAGTTATTATCATGACCACCCTACAGCAGGTCACCTGGGGATTGCTAAGACACTAGCGAGAATGCAGTCTAGGTTTTATTGGCCCAAGATGGCATCTGAAGTTAAACGCTACGTCTTGTCGTGCCCAGTGTGTCAACTCACAAAACCCAGTCAAAGAAAGCCAGCGGGCTTCATGGTCCCCATTACGCCCCAGCAACCCTGGGAATACGCACTTTACACAAATTTGGTTTTGGAAACTCTTTCATAAATTGGATAAGAATATTATACAATTCCCCAACAGCTCGTATCAGAACAAATGACCAGACATCCTCCAGCTTTTGTCTCCTGAGGGGCACCAGACAGGGATGCCCACTCTCCCCTTCACTTTTTGCAATTTTTATCGAACCTCTAGCAGCAGCACTTAGACAGGCTACAACAATTAAGGGCATAAAATGTAATAACGTAGAACATAAAATCAGTCTCTATGCGGATGATGTGTTGCTTTTTCTGCAAAACTCACAAATCAACCTCTCTGAGGTAATTACTCTAATAAACTGGTTTTCAAGAGTTTCAGATTATTCAATTAACTGGCCAAAATCTACAGTTCTTCCCATTAACTGCTCCTTCCATAATTCATCTTCTGCCCCACTACAATCTGGAAATATTAAATATTTAGGTATTAATGTTTCTCCTAAGCTTTCAGACTTAATTAAATTAAACCACATCCCACTTCTAAAGAAAGTAGAAGGCGATCTGACTAGATGGAAATCTCTACCCATATCACTCATGGGAAGGGTCGCCACTATAAAAATGATGATCTTGCCAAAAATAAATTACTTATTTTTAATGATCCCTAACAAACCATCACAAGATTGGTTCAGATCTCTGGATTCACATATTTCTAAATTCCTTTGGAAAGATAAACCCCCGCGCATCAGCTTAAAAACGCTACAAAGAACCAAGGATAGAGGAGGATTAGATCTGCCTAATTTTCACCAATACTTCTTAGCCAACAGGCTTCAGTTCATCTCAGAATGGTTAAAATGTACCCTCTTAGATGAGCCCTGGCTAGATGTTGAACAGGCACTATGCAATGATCTAGAGATTTCAGACCTACCATTTATTAGCTCAAACATCAAAAGACATGAATGCTTTAAAAGCATCAACATCAGCTTTTCTCTGACAGCATGGTGGGAGTTTCTAAAAATAACGGAGTCTTCATTAATCCCATGCAAACGTACACCTATCTGGAATAACCCTGACATATTACAAAACAAAAATATGATTAATTTCCCAGAATGGAGTTGTAAAGGAATTAAATACTTAGAACATATATTAGAGGGAACAGAATTTATTCCATTTGACAGACTAGTTACACAATATGGGATCAACAAGAAAAGATTTTTAGAATATCAACAAATTAAATCCATAGTAAAAAAGAAATTTAACCTCAGTCAAGTTGAATTACAAACACCACCAAGTGTGGTTCAATTTCTTACTCTTAAATCCCCCAAACTATTATCTAAAATATACAGAACACTTTCTAAAATAGATGAATCAATATCCCTTCCTATTGCAAAGTGGGAAGCAGATTTATCAGTCAGCTTAGACCAAAACGTCTGGTCTCAGATTTGCTTAAAAACCTTTAAATTGATTAAAAATCCCAATCTGCAATTAATACAATACAAAATACTGCATAGAGTGCACTATACAGGTCATCGAATGTTTAAGATGGGCTTTACATCCGCCAACTACTGCTCACACTGTCAAGGCAATACACCAGACAGTTACATCCACGCTCTTTGGTTCTGTCCACCAGTGCAGAAGTTTTGGCACGAGATATGTGAGGACTTATCAAAGTGTCTGAAATGTAAAATTCCAACCTCCCCTTTAGTATGCTTGTTGGGAAATTTGGATGATGTCACTACAGAAATTAATACAGTCCACATGGTTTTTATTGCCCTATGCATCGCCAAGAAAACGGTCCTCATGAACTGGAAAAATAAAAATAATCTTAATTCTAGCCAATATAGAAACTATCTAATAGATCACATTAGTCTCGATATAGCCTCTGCCACCACATTAGATCAATCCCTCTGGGCTCCTTTGATCGGCTCCATCACCTAGAGGGGGTAGGGGGTCGTGGTTTGGTCCCGCCTTGGCTATTGTGGTTGATGTGGAGGTTGGGATGGGCTTAGGGCACCTGGAGGACTCCTAGAGACGTTATCCCTGGAGGGCTTAACCCGGGGGTTGTGTTCATAACCTGGTTAGTGGCTCTGGTCGCTCTCAGAGGTTGTTCTCCTCGTGGCCGCGTGCAGCGGGGCTGGAGGATGGTCTGTGCTGGCGGACGTAGGTTACTGGCCTGGTGGCCTGGCTGCCCCTGAGTGGATCCGGGGCGGGCGTGGGGGTTTGGGGTTCGGGGGTGCTTCGCCTCCGTGCTGGGGCTCTGGCTGGGCCTTGGGGGCTTCGGTCCTCGTCGGTGTGTCGCCAAGGTCGTGGGCGGGTGGGTGCACGGGGGCTCAGTCCTGGCGCAGGGGGCCTCTTGTGCATCGGCCTAACCGGGGGGGCTCTTGAACTGGCAGGGAGGTTGTTCCATCTTTGCAGGAGTCTGGGAGATGATTGAATGTTGGGGTGGGTACAGTTTCCTCTGCGGTGGGGTGGGGTGGGCTGCCCCGGGTCCTGTGGGGCTTGGCGGTGCTGCTGCCGTAGGCCCCGGTCTGGATGGGCCTGGGCTCCCTTGCCTTGGTGGATACCAGAGGACGGGGGTGCATATTGGGGTCAGCGGGGGAGCTGGCCCTAGGGAGGGACACCCTCCCCTCCCTTCTTTTCCTCCCCATCCCCGGCTGCCTCCCTCTTCCCGCTCCACCACACCCACCCACACAGGTAGGGCTTTGGGGTGCGGGTGTGTCACCAGGGTGCAGGGGAGACATTCCCTCCCCCTCTGTCCTCTTCTGGCCACCTGTGCCTCAATTTTATCTCACAACTTAGACATCCACATTACTTACACTCTCATAACACACACACATATATATATATATAGGGCCTTGAGGGTGGGCACGTTAACGGCGTCCAGTAGACGGTCTGTGTATTCAAACCTACCTCTGGCGCCGGTGCCCACCTCTCAATTTTAAATCCATGTAGACATTGAGGGTTCTCGGGAGGGGCCGTGCTAACACCTGCTGCTCTCTGGCAGCAGCACCATGCTCTCCCTTGTTTTAAATACACTTTAGAGCAACACGCAGCAACACTACACTTGAGCGGGAGGAGGGAGGTATGGGGTCTTAACACACCCCCGTTCTCTGCTAGCCATCGGGGCGGGGGGGCTGGGAAGAGATGCTGGCTATCCGATTGGCCTCCCTGCTGCTGCGGAGCCTGGGGCGGTCTGCTTGCCTCCACCCCGGAGGGAAGGGTAACATCTCTTGGGTCTGGGTGCCGTTTCCATCTCTGGGGGTGAGGATACCTGGACCCGGGGTATAGAGTATGTTTGGGGAGTGTGATTGTGTGTACATGTCCATTTACGTTTATTCCTACGTTGGGTGAGTGCTGAGTGTTTGTATATGTGTGCATGAGGGTGGGAATGCATGTCTGTGTCTGTGTGTGCCTGTTTGTCTGTGTCTATATGTCAGGTCGGGTCTTAGACTCCACCTCTCTGGGAACTCCAAGGCCCTCCAAAGTGTGGAGGCCTATCTCCCCTCACCACACTCCCTGCCGGTGACTGATGCCCTCAGGGGTCGGTGCATTGTTGGTTCTTGGTGTCCAGGGCTGGGCGCTCAGGTCATGTGCCAGCTCACTCCCGGTGGCTACTTGGCGGGGCCTGGCGCCTGCTGCTCGGTCAGGCCTCTTCCGGGGCGCGGGGGGCCCTCGGGCCTCCGGCCTCTGTGCCTGCGGCTCGGTTCACTCTGGCACAGCTGGCTGCCGGCGGAGCCGGCGGGCACGCCGGTGCAGCCCCCTCTAGCTTTCACTTGGTGTTCGCTCGCTCTGTGGTATAGTATCACTTCCTGTTCCTGCTCAAACACAGTGGTGTTTCTGAGTAGCTTATTTGCTTAGCAGTTTAATTAACAACTTCTAAATACATTCTTTTTTTCACAGTATAATCTTCACGTGCTTCATCTGAAGCACACTTTCTGTGTACTCACTACCTAATTTATAGCCAAAGTATTCACTCACTGTCTCTGTACTGTTTCGCTAGCTTAGCTCGTAGCCGACCCGTTAGCACCATGGCTACTTCACCTGTCCCTTCTGCACTTTCTTGCTCATTGTGTCAGATGTTTAGTTACTCCTCGGCCTCCTTTAGCGGTAATGATATCTGTAACAAATGTAGCATATTTGCAGCTCTGGAGGCCAGGATTACTGATCTGGAGACTCGGCTTCGCACCTTGCACTCACCCTTAGCTAGCCAGGCCCCTGTAGCTGGTGCAGCCGAAGATAGCGTAGGCCCCGCTAGCTGTTCCCCGGCAGACCCCAAGCAGCTGGGGAAAGGCTGGGTAACGGTGAGGAGGAAGCGTAGTCCTAAACAGAAGCCCCAGGTACACCACCAACCCGTTCATGTGTCTAACCGTTTTTCCCCACTCGGTGACACACCCGCTGGGGGTCAAACTCTGGTAATTGGTGATTCTGTTCTCAGACATGTGAAGCTAGAGACACCGGCAACCATAGTCAATTGTCTTCCAGGGGCCAGAGCAGGCGACATTGAAGGAAATTTAAAACTGCTGGCTAAGGGTAAACGTAAATTCAGTAAAATCATAATTCACGTCGGCAGTAATGACACCCGGTTACGCCAATCGGAGGTCACTAAAATCAATATTGAATCGGTGTGCAACTTTGCCAAAACAATGTCGGACTCTGTAGTTTTCTCTGGTCCCCTCCCCAATCAGACCAGGAGTGACATGTTTAGCCGCATGTTCTCCTTAAATTGCTGGCTGTCTGAGTGGTGTCCCAGAAACGATGTGGGCTTCATAGATAATTGGCAAACCTTCTGGAGGAAACCTGGTCTTGTTAGGAGAGATGGCATCCATCCCACTTTGGATGGAGCAGCTCTCATTTCTAGGAATATGGACAAATTTATTAAACCCCTCAAAACATGACTATCCAGAGTTGGGACCAGGAAGCAGAGTTGCAGTCTTACACGCCTCTCTGCAGCTTCTCTCCTCCTGCTACCCCCCCAAAAACCCATCTCCATAGAGACTGTGTCTGCTTCCAAAAAGACAAAAAACAAACTAAAAACCAGCAACAAACAACTTAAACATTTACAAAGAAAGAACAATACAGTATCCACATCTGAACCAAAGAGTAAAACAGTGAAATGTGGATTATTAAATATTAGGTCTCTCTCTTCCAAGTCTCTGTTAGTACATGACTTAATAAATGATCAACAAATTGATTTACTCTGCCTTACAATAAACCTGGTTGCAGCAGGATGATTATGTTAGCTTAAATGAATCAACACCCCCGAGTCATTCTAACTACCAGAAATCTCGAAGCACAGGTCGAGGGGGCGGTGTGGCAGCAATTTTTCACACCAGTCTATTAATTAATGAAAGACCAAGACAGACTTTTAATTCATTTGAAAGCCTGATGCTTAACATTATCCACCCCAGCTGTGTAACTCAGAAACCAGTCTTACTTGTTATCATCTATCGTCCACCTGGGCCTTACACAGAGTTTCTGTCTGATTTCTCAGACTTTATATCTGATTTAGTTCTGAGCTCAGATAAAATAATTATTGTGGGTGATTTTAACATCCATGTAGATGCTAAAAATGACAGCCTCAACATGGCATTTAATCTGTTATTAGACTCAATTGGTTTCTCTCAAAATGTAAAAGAACCCACCCACCACTTTAATCACACTCTAGATCTGGTTTTAACATATGGCATAGAAACTGAACATTTAACAGTGTTCCCTGAAAACCCTCTCCTGTCTGATCATTTCTTGATAACATTTACATTTACAATAATTGATTACGCAGCAGTGGAGAGTGGACTTTATCAAAGTAGATGTCTTTCTGAAAGCGCTGTAACTAAGTTTAAGAATATAATCCAGCCACTGTTATCATCGTCAATGCCCTGTACCAACACAGAGCAGAGCAGCTATCTGAACGCTACCCCAACAGAGGTCGATTATCTTGTTAATAATTTCACCTCCTCACTACGTACGACTCTGGATACTGTAGCTCCAGTGAAAACTAAGGTCTCTAATCAGAAGTACATGACCCCGTGGTATAATTCTCAAACACGTACCCTCAAGCAGACGACTCGTAATCTGGAGAGGAAATGGCGTGTCACAAATTTAGAGGATCATCATTTAGCCTGGAGAAATAGTTTGTTGCTTTATAAGAAAGCCCTCCGCAAAGCCAGAACAGCTTACTATTCGTCACTGATTGAAGAAAATAAGAACAACCCCAGGTTTCTCTTCAGCACTGTAGCCAGGCTGACAAAAAGCCAGAGCTCTTTTGAGCCAACCATCCCTTTAACGTTAACTAGTGATGACTTCATGAACTTCTTCACAAATAAAATTTTTATCATTAGAGAAAAAATTACCAATAATCATCCCACAGATGTAATATTATCTACAGCTACTTGTAGTTCCATTGATGTTAAGTTAGACTCTTTTTTTCCAATCGATCTTTCTGAGTTAACGTCAATAATTACTTCCTCCAAACCATCAACGTGTCTTTTAGACCCCATTCCTACAAAACTGCTCAAAGAAGTCCTGCCATTGATTAATTCTTCGATCTTATATATGATCAACCTATCTCTAATAATCGGCTATGTACCACAGGCCTTCAAGGTGGCTGCAGTTAAACCTTTACTCAAAAAGCCATCTCTAGACCCAGCAGTCTTAGCTAATTATAGGCCAATCTCCAACCTTCCTTTCATATCAAAAATCCTTGAAAGAGTAGTTGTCAAACAGCTAACAGATCATCTGCAGAGGAATGGTTTATTTGAAGAGTTTCAGTCAGGTTTCAGAGCTCATCACAGCACAGAAACAGCTTTAGTGAAGGTTACAAATGATCTTCTTATGGCCTCTGACAGTGGACTCATCTCTGTGCTTGTCCTTCTTGACCTTAGTGCAGCATTCGATACTGTTGACCATAATATTCTATTAGAGCGATTAGAACATGCTGTAGGTATTACAGGTATTGCACTGCAGTGGTTTGTATCATATCTATCTAATAGACTCCAGTTTGTGCATGTAAATGGAGAGTCCTCTTCACACACTGAGGTTAATTATGGAGTTCCACAGGGTTCAGTGCTAGGACCAATTCTGTTTACATTATACATGCTTCCCCTAGGCAGCATCATTAGAAGATATAGCATACATTTTCACTGCTATGCAGATGACACCCAGCTTTATCTGTCCATGAAGCCAGATAACACACACCAATTAGTTAAACTGCAGGAATGTCTTAAAGACACAAAGACTTGGATGGCCACTAACTTTCTGCTTCTCAACTCAGATAAAACTGAGGTCATTGTACTCGGCGCTGAAAAGCTTAGAAATTTGGTATCTAACCAGATTCTTACTCTGGATGGCATTACCTTGGCCTCCAGTAACACTGTGAGGAACCTTGGAGTCATTTTTGACCAGGATATGTCCTTCAACGCACATATTAAACAAATATGTAAGACTGCGTTCTTCCATTTGCGCAACATCTCTAAAATTAGAAATATCCTGTCTCAGAGTGACGCTGAAAAACTAGTTCATGCATTTATTACTTCCAGGCTGGACTACTGCAATTCATTATTATCAGGATGTCCAAAAAACTCACTGAAAAGCCTTCAGTTAATCCAAAATGCTGCAGCAAGAGTACTGACAGGGACTAGAAAGAGAGAGCATATTTCTCCTGTTTTGGCTTCCCTTCATTGGCTTCCTGTTAAATCCAGAATTGAATTCAAAATCCTGCTCCTCACATACAAGGTCTTAAATAATCAGGCCCCATCTTATCTTAATGACCTTGTAGTACCATATCACCCTATTAGAGCACTTCGCTCCCGCTCTGCAGGCCCACTTGTTGTTCCTAGAGTATTTAAAAGTAGAATGGGAGGGAGAGCCTTCAGTTTTCAGGCCCCTCTTCTGTGGAACCAGCTTCCAGTTTGGATTCGGGAGACAGACACTATCTCTACTTTTAAGATTAGGCTTAAAACTTTCCTTTTTGCTAAAGCATATAGTTAGGGCTGGACCAGGTGACCCTGAATCCTCCCTTAGTTATGCTGCAATAGATGTAGGCTGCCGGGGGATTCCCATGATGCATTGAGTTTTTCCTTTCCAGTCACCTTTCTCACTCACTATGTATTAACAGACCTCTCTGTGTTGAATCATATCTGTTATTAATCTCTGTCTCTCTTCCACAGCATGTCTTTATCCTGTCTTCCTTCTCTCACCCCAACCGGTCGCAGCAGATGGCCGCCCCTCCCTGAGCCTGGTTCTGCCGGAGGTTTCTTCCTGTTAAAAGGGAGTTTTTCCTTCCCACTGTCGCCAAAGTGCTTGCTCATAGGGGGTCATATGATTGTTGGGCTTTTCTCTGTATCTATGAAGCGCCTTGAGGTGACATTTGTTGTGATTTGGCGCTATATAAATAAAATTGAATTGAATTGAATTGAATTGAATTGAATTGAATTGAATAGAATAGCTTCTGCCCGGTGGCTACTGGGTGACCCCTCATCTGGGGATGCTCAGCCCTTCCCATGAAGGTGGCACGGATGCCCCTCCGGTGGTCCTCCTTGGGCTCTTGCACTCTGGGGCCTCTGGATGTCTGGGGCCTGGATCTCCTCCATGCCTGCTTCATGCCCTGGGGGACGGGGCTATGGCTCTCTACATCCTCTAGCAGACCATTACATGGGGAAACCATTTGAATACAAGCGCGCCGATCCACACAGGTGTGCACATGGGTGTTCACTGTTCGTAGACTTAAATCACACCTTTCTTGGCTGCTACTTCAAAGCACATTGTGCGCTGTCTGTCCTGCGTGCTGCACAACAACATTCAATATTTAGTATTTACTGCTGTTTACACTTAGCTAGATTAATGCGATGGTGTTGTGTATAGTATGTTGCATTGTTTTGTTTTTTTTGCTTGTTTTCTATTCTTTTTCTCTCAACAGGTGATCCCGGAGATATTTATTCTTCCCCCCTTTCTCACTGTCCCTCTCCCCTTCTGTTTTTCTTTTCCTTCCTCTTTCTTTCTCCCTTTCCTATCCCTCACTCATGTCTGTCCCGTCTGTAACAACTGAAAATAAAATAAATAATAAAAACAAAGGTCGATCAAATGGACCAATACGGCAATGCCATGATGATCCATTTGGCAAAATAAATCCATTGGGTATCCTTGTTGGTCTTCAGACAACAATTCTGACGGCTAAAGAACCAAATGGGACAGGCCAAAAAAAAAAAGGGAATACGCAGGGGTCGATTTTGTTGGACCACTACCTCGCACCGCTTCGGGGAACTTGTACATACTGGTCTTCGTGGACTACTTCTCCAAGTGGATCGAAGTGTGTGCGGTTCGGGATGCGACGGCTCGAGTGGCGACGGCTCGAGTGGCGGCCAGTAAGTTCATTAACGAGGTGTTTGCTAGGCATGGGGCCCCTAGATACCTTATTTCGGACAGGGGCTCACCTTTTGTCAGTGAGCTGTTTGATTCTGTTCTCTCCACTCTTGGGTCCACCCACCGCCTCACGACGGCGTATCATCCGCAAACTAATGCGACCGAAAGAGTGAACAGAACTCTCAAAACAGCCATCCGCGCCTACGTGGGCGATAAGCACGCGTCATGGGATAAGTTCATGTCCCAAATCTGTTTCGCGCTGCGCTCAGCCCCCCATTAGAGTACAGGACTCAGCCCTGCTATGATGTTGTATGGTAGGGAGCTGGAGACACCCCTTGACTTGCTTACTAAGCCGTCTGGAGAGAGCGAGGAGTCATCCATGCCCTATCCGGAGACCCTTAAAGCGTCGCTTCAGGAGGCCCACGATCGTGCCATGGAGACACTGGCTCGCAACCACGCTAGGCAGAAACGCTACTACAACCTGAGATGCCGGCCGATGACCTATGCAGTCGGAGACTTGGTGAAAGTCAAAGCTCATCATCGATCGGACGCTCAATCTTCCTTCACAGCCAAGCTGGCACCCTTGTTTACAGGCCCCCTCCAGGTTACTCAGAAGCTTGGGGAGGTCAACTACAGATTAGCCAAGATTGACACTGGTGAAGACGCAGGAGTCTTCCATGTCGTGAACGTTCAGCCATTTTACTCCTGGGACTCCACATCTCCTTCAGGGCACCGGATTTCGGCTCAGGAGAGCCTGGATGAGACTGAAACGTGGGAACAGCCCTCATTCCCGAGTTCAGGGGATATCGAAGCAGGCGGGCACCCCGCTGAGGGCGCCTCTGAGTCGCCACCGGCTGAGGGGGAACACTATCGTTTGAGACCCCGCCGTTGCCCCAGAATCACTGAGGGTTGGACTGCTACCAGGTGGACTAACCGTCATCATACGTACAGACTCAATGTTGGCTGAGGGTTGGTTTCATACATGTAGATGCTGTAATTGTTCTGTTCATAAGGGGTGATTACTTGTTCTGTTCCACTGAGCCCTCGTCATCGTGGCCCGTGAGAGCCTTTGTTTGGTTTTCTGTTGTACCGATTTGAGTGACCGGTTGTGCTGTATGTCTGACTGTTTCCCTTGCTTATGACCATCTCTGGAAGATGGATTGGCAGTAATACTGCATGTTCTGTATTGTTTGCTTCAAGCACTAAGTTTGTTTATTGACTGTACCAATGCTGTAAGGCAAGGGTGTCTAACAATTCCTCCACAACCTGCTTACTACTTAATGTAACTATGTATAGTGAAAAAGGGTAGCGGGAGTGGGGTCACCTGGGTCCGGCTGAGGACAGCCTGCTAATTGCCGGGGGGGTGATGTAACAACCCTTTTGGGTTATAGCACCACTAGGGGGGGTTGCCCAACTATTGTAGTAGCTATGGGGGTCTCCTAGTGGGTGTGTGTTGTTAGCGGCAGCCATTCCATGCTGCTCGTGTTCCATTCTCCAAAAAACACCTTTCTGTTGTAGCAAGCTGGCGCTGGCGATACCAATCCAAGCGCATGTATGCGCGGACGAGTACAGCCGAGGAGACCTGGCATTATAAAGTGTAATGTTGCTGACAGCGAATAAAGGTCTGTTATTGGATTTAACCGACTGGCTTCGGGTTATTCAGCTAACCCCCAAACCACACGCTCGCTGGACCTGCTAGCCGCTCCTTCCTCGCCAGACCGCTGTTACAAGTGGAAGATACTAAGGTTTCTTTATTGAGAGTGAAGAGAATGGACCAAATTAGAAATGACATAAATTAGAGAGACAGCACAGGTCAAGCATTCTGGAGACAAAATTAGACAGACATGCAAGCAACAGGAAAAGAGGAACCACAGAAAAGATTTACATGTCCTCCAGTAAGGGAAGACGTATAGAGGGCTGCTGTAACAAGAGGATGCTTGGGACGAGGTGAGACGGACATATCTGCTGTGGTGCAGCTGAAAAAAAAGTTGCTTGAGGGACGCCATCTGAGCTTGAAAAATGATCAGGTACTAGAGATGGGCAGAGCGAGGCATGTACGGAGTTTTCAAAACAATCTGAATCCCATCTCCACAGTGACACCTGCTGGCCAATTTGGCTATTGCAACCCTGTGACAATCTGTGAAACCGTAACACAGACAAGTCCAGCACAATTCCTAACAAAGCTACTTATTCCACCAGACTGTCAATAATGGTGACCACCACACACTTTGGGGAAATCCGCGCACAAACAAGGCAAGAAAATATTGAGCCTGTTGCAACTGTAATGAACAGGGATGGGAATTGAGAAAAATAGTTCCCAGTAGTCCAATTCCTTGGAATTGTTAGTCTGCCTATCGATCCCACTTGTCAGTTCTAGCACTCGCACTACAATCAGCTGATTTCAGTCCGCGGGTCAGAGGAGGAAAATAGCAACATTTACATTTATTGCACAAAAGGATGAGATAAACGGTAAAGTGGGAAACTGCATGCAGGACAGAAACAACCGCAGAATGTTCCTCACACAACTTTGATTCTTTGCTAGCATCTGCCAATAGAGCATGCTAACGCAAAGCTAGCTAAGAACAGAGTGAAAGCTGAATGAATGCCGAGCCCAGCTGCCATCTTTTCTTTTTGCAGTCAGCTTTGAATTCTACTAAGACAAAGACCTTAGAGATGGAAGATTTGTGCTGGAGTGTGGAGTTTTAGCCTCGTTGTTATTTTTTATTGTTAGCTTTTTTACAGAGCAACTTGCAACTAATGTAACAAGTAGTATAATAAATAACCTTTTCCCAGAGTAATTAAGTATCACACTGCATTACTTTTAAGTGAAGTGTTCTGTGAAACGTGTAATAATGGCTTTTTTAATTAACAACTCTAATCATAACAATACGGAGCCCCTCTGATGACATTGTCCAAAAAATAAATAAATTGTGGCCACAAAATACTATTTCGTGCCCTCGAAATAGTATATTAAGGGCACGAAATAAGTATAACGTGCGCACAAAATGCTCATTTGTGGGCACGAAACACTTGACCGATAACCGTGATCCTTCCCAGACCCTTGCAGTTGGTTGACAATAAAATCTATCCCGGCGTCCAGGTCGTACTTACGTCTGTAAAGCAACTGGGCTCTCAATAATAATAATTGCTATATAACTTTTGCACTGTCCACTTCCTGCTGTGACAAAACAAATTTCCCACATGTGGGACTAATAAAGGTTATCTTATCTTATCTTAATATCCTGTTTAAATGTCTCTCCGTAAAAATGGTTCCTTGCATTGCAGGCTTTTCAAAATGCATTTGTAGCTCATTCCCAGCCTAATAAAACTCACTCATACTGTCTCTGGCCATGCTGAATAGGTTTAGCCTACTCTTATGCTTATGTCTCTACGCAGCTGTCCAGGAATTGTATCAATATGGTGTGCACACGTTATCTATTTCGTTGCCACAAATGCGTAATTCGTTGCCACGTTATATCGAATTCGTGCCCACAAATTAGCATTTCGTGCACACGTTATACCTATTTCGTGCCCTCAAAATAGTATTTCCTGGCCACAACTAAGTATTTCATGGGCACGTTATACTATTTCGAGGGCACGAAGTAGTATTTTGTGGCCACAATTTATTTATTTTTTGGACCATGTCATCAGAGGGGCTCCGTACAACAAAGAAGGTAAACACCTCAACAACCGTGGACACGCATCTGACCCACAGCATGGAATTAATCTGCATGACTGTCATTTCTTTCCTGCTGCTTAGCAACGGCGGTGACTCTCAAAACAAAGTGAACAAGAACCCAGTGAGAATCAATAAGAGAACAGATAAGGTATCGAACTGATATTGATAATGGAATAAGAATCACTACATTCTTATCAATTCCCATCACCAGTAATGAACAGTGTGCTTCAGTAAAATCCTCCCTCTGTTAACATTTGTGTTGCTCACAAAAACTCAATACAATAAAACATAAATGATAATATTAAGTATAACCACAGGTTTTTTGTTAGCTTGCTCACAGCCCTCAGAACTTTCTAGGAGCTCATGTCATCAGGTTTCCTCTACACACTGTCAAGTAAAGCTGGTAGCTGGAAGGTGTTAAGTTTTATTTTTAATTAATTTAAAATTATATTTAAACGAAAAAATGTAATTTGTTTCCTTCTTTATAAAAAGAAACATTTGTTTACAGGGTCTAATTCTGATCAAGTGTAACAGTCCATTTCATGCACGTCCATCAGTTAAATCATCCTCGGCTGAAGCGCGCCGAAATCTAGTTCGCTCTGAGTCACGTGACCTGGATGATTTGAACCACACTGTTTGGAAACATCAGCACCTCAGAAGCTCGACACAGTGTCAAAACAGCAGTATTGAGCTTCACATCCCCATCAGTTACTAGAAACTTAGCTGTGAGGTCTCCTATGGCTCTAAACACTGTTGGAGTGGATGGCCTCATTTCAATAGCTACCTGACAACACAAATGCTCTTGGACTTGCTAATAGTTAGGTATGGGTATCGTTTAGGTTTTAGCCGATACCGATGCCAAATCGGTACTTTTGAAACGGTGCCGATGCTTAAATGGTGCTCAAACCGGTGCTTAAAGAATGGAGAACACAAAATTGGTCCAAAAACTTTCAGCTGTTTTTTTTGTAAAAAGATAACAATGTTAGCCTTTTCTGCAGCTATGGGGCATATCTTGGCTGGAAGCAGTGCTTAAACAATGGAAAAAACACAAAACCTCTCATGTTTAACTGTTTTTCACTTTTTCTTTGGTCATTTTAGCCTTTTTGGCCAGGGTGAAGGGAGTATCTGCCATCAAACAAGAAGACAGCTGCATGTAACTACGACGGTGTTTGCTAGTTCACCTTACATTAATGTAATAACGTGGTTAGCCTACTCAACGTAAACTACACACGAACAACATTAAGCTACTCACCCAGAGAAGAACGGCTGCTGCTGCATCATCATCCGTCATCATTTCTGCTACACTGGCAGGGCTAGGGGCCAGGACTCTCTTCTTCGGGTTTTTGGGGGATGTTGCTAACTCCGGGACCAATAACAGGCACCACACCCGCAGTAGATGTGCACGGTGTGAGGTCTCGCAGCAAGCTATCAAATACGGTGCATTTCTCGGCTTTTAAAAAAAAACAAAAAAACGCTATGCGTCGCCAGGTGTTTCATCAGATTCGAGGTGTTACCTCCTTTGACAGTATCAGCTTAAAGCACTTGTTGCAGGTTGCTGAGTTTGCATCTTTTGCTGTGAAGTACAGCCAGACTTTTGACCGCTTCGCCTTGGGCATTTTTAATCTGTAGCTCTGCTCTAAAAGAACGTACGTACCTGGGCCCGCCTACTATCCTTGGAAACATAAAATGATTGGCTAGAATCTAAAGTGTATCACAGCTCAGAAAAAAAAGCACCGAAATAAAGCACCGAAATGTGCGCTGCTTTTCGGTCTGGTTACTACCGTTTATGTCAGAACCGGTGCCATCATAGCACCGGATACCGGTACCCATCCCTACTAATAGTTGCCTTGTACCTTGTGATGCAAGCAGCCATTTCTTTAAAGATATTCAAATTCACCAGAACTCACCGGGACAACAAAAGAGTGCAGTCCGTGGCACACCTGATCAGGTGTGTAGAGCTGAGCATACACCACAGCATGGGTAGCAGTCTTTCCCAGGTTCCCCACCCAGAACTTTGCAGCCTCAAAGTCCGGAGAGTTGATCACAAACTCCTACAGAAGAGAAACAGAAATCAGTTCAAGTGAGGAGAAATTAAAATTCCTCCATGTGATCCTCCATTAGTCAAATGAAAAGTCAGCTATTAGAGACTTTGTATGACCTAAGGGGTGCTCTCTCAAATGCCCTCATAATTTTAAATTAAAATTTTATTTGATTTCATTATTTTATGACATGATCGCATGAAACAGCCAAAAGTCGACAGTTAAAATTAAGCTCACAACTTCAAAAAACTTGAAGTCTTAAAATGTAATGTTGTTGGTTGGAAGTGGAAGAGAAAGCTTAGCAACTTCTAGATAAGAGCCAAGATGAAACATTTCTGGAGGGTGTAGCTGTAAAAGGGAGTTTTTCCTTCCCACTGTTGCCACAGTGCTTGCTCATTAGGGGTGTCTGATTTTGGGGGTTTCTGTATTATTGTAAGGTCTTTATCTTACAGTATTAAATGCCTTCAGGCAACTGTCGTTGTGATTTGCCACTATATACAGTGGGGCAAAAAAGTATTTAGTCAGCCACTGATTGTGCAAGTTCCCCCACTTAAAATGATGACAGAGGTCAGTAATTTGCACCAGAGGTACACTTCAACTGTGAGAGACAGAATGTGAAAAAAAAATCCATGAATTCACATGGTAGGATTTGTAAAGAATTTATTCGTAAATCAGGGTGGAAAATAAGTATTTGGTCAATAACAAAAATACAACTCAATACTTTGTAACATAACCTTTGTTGGCAATAACAGAGGTCAAACGTTTACTATAGGTCTTTACCAGGTTTGCACACACAGTAGCTGGTATTTTGGCCCATTCCTCCATGCAGATCTTCTCAAGAGCAGTGATGTTTTGGGGCTGTCGCCGAGCAACACGGACTTTCAACTCCCGCCACAGATTTTCTATGGGGTTGAGGTCTGGAGACTGGCTAGGCCACTCCAGGACTTTCAAATGCTTCTTACGGAGCCACTCCTTTGTTGCCCGGGCGGTGTGTTTTGGATCATTGTCATGTTGGAAGACCCAGCCTCGTTTCATCTTCAAAGTTCTCACTGATGGAAGGAGGTTTTGGCTCAAAATCTCACGATACTTGGCCCCATTCATTCTGTCCTTAACACGGATCAGTCGTCCTGTCCCCTTGGCAGAAAAACAGCCCCATAGCATGATGTTTCCACCCCCATGCTTCACAGTAGGTATGGTGTTCTTGGGATGCAACTCAGTATTCTTCTTCCTCCAAACACGACGAGTTGAGTTTATACCAAAAAGTTCTACTTTGGTTTCATCTGACCACATGACATTCTCCCAATCCTCTGCTGTATCATCCATGTGCTCTCTGGCAAACTTCAGACGGGCCTGGACATGCACTGGCTTCAGCAGCGGAACACGTCTGGCACTGCGGGATTTGATTCCCTGCCGTTGTAGTGTGTTACTGATGGTGACCTTTGTTACTTTGGTCCCAGCTCTCTGCAGGTCATTCACCAGGTCCCCCCGTGTGGTTCTGGGATCTTTGCTCACCGTTCTCATGATCATTTTGACCCCACGGGATGAGATCTTGCGTGGAGCCCCAGATCGAGGGAGATTATCAGTGGTCTTGTATGTCTTCCATTTTCTGATGATTGCTCCCACAGTTGATTTTTTCACACCAAGCTGCTTGCCTATTGTAGATTCACTCTTCCCAGTCTGGTGCAGGTCTACAATTCTTTTCCTGGTGTCCTTCGAAAGCTCTTTGGTCTTGGCCATGGCGGAGTTTGGAGTCTGACTGGTTGAGGCTGTGGACAGGTGTCTTTTATACAGATGATGAGGTCAAACAGGTGCCATTCATACAGGTAACGAGTGGGGGACAGAAAAGCTTCTTACAGAAGACGTTACAGGTCTGTGAGAGCCAGGGATTTTCCTTGTTTGAGGTGACCAAATACTTATTTTCCACCCTGATTTACGAATAAATTCTTTACAAATCCTACCATGTGAATTCATGGATTTTTTTTTCACATTCTGTCTCTCACAGTTGAAGTGTACCTCTGGTGCAAATTACTGACCTCTGTCATCATTTTAAGTGGGGGAACTTGCACAATCGGTGGCTGACTAAATACTTTTTTGCCCCACTGTAAATGGATCTACAGGGCAGAGCCCCACACCATAATCACAGTGCAGTCAGACAAATGCCATTTTCCAGGCAACCACCAAACCAAGACTCCTCAATCATATCAGCAGTAGAAGAAGCAATATGAGAAAATACCTACCAATCCTGGAGACCGAGCAATACTGGAAGACCATATGGGAGAAGGACGATACTTAATAACGCTTAGTGACCATAAGAGCAGACCACAGCAACCTCCTGAACAGGATCCAGTAACCATCACAGTGGCAAACATCCAAGAAAGAGTCTTCAGCATGAACAGCTGGATAACACCAGGCCCTGATGATCCAAACCCACTGGCTGAAGAAGCAAACTGCACTCCATGAGCACCTGGCAGCACAAATGAACCAGCTGCTAATGGAAAACACATGCTCAGAAGGGCTAACGAAAGGCGAAACAGCAGCTACTGGTAGACAGAAGTAGCCCGAGACTGTAAGACCAGACTGACTGACCTGTGCACCGCCTGTATTGACTACAAGAAAGCCTCAATGACTCAATGCTCCACACATGGATCCTGGAATTCTGTACAGGATCAAAGGGACCCTCAGAACCTACAGTGGGGATGTGAAGAACAACACTAGAGGCCAACTTCAAGCTAATAGCGCAACTGGCATCAAGTGCACGATCTACCAAGGAGATGCTCTCTCCCCACTGTTCTCCATAAGCCTGAACCCCCTCGGTGAAGTCATCAAATCTGGCTATGGATACAGACTACGGCATGGAGTAATTGTCAGCGACCTCCTCTACATGGATGACTGTACTCCAAGAGTGAACGAGACATTGATTAACTGATCTATACCACTAGGATCTACAGCAATGACACTGGAATGTCATTCGAACATGAGAAGTGTAGTCGGATGGTAACAAAAACAGGGAATAATCAGCTAGTCAAAGGAGGACAAGCCCGACCTCAGCATGCATGAAGGGTTTCACTCCAAAGCACCCTGACACTACACGCTAAGGCGAAGTAAGGTTGCCATGGACTACTGTGTGTAAAAAACACTTTTCAAGATGAAACTACACAGATCCATGAGTGCATTAGGAAGACGGCCACATCCGATTATGTGTTTAGTGAATTCCTCAGGCAGCAGAAACCCAAGAAAGATGAAGAGCAAGAAGTGGAACCATCATGGAAGAAGAGCCCCTGCATGGCATGTACAACGGCAGACAGAAAAGGTGGCTGATATCAAAAAATCCCCAGGAAGTGCTTCCTGTGGTACTCTGAGCATTTGGTGCAGTAATCCCAAAAATGGGAAGTTGGCTCCAGCAGTTCCCAGGAATGACAAAACCCATCCAGATAAAGACTGCCTGCAAGGTTGTGTGTGTGTGTTTTCAGAGTGTACTGACCTGAGTAGAGGGGTCATACTTGGCTGTGGTCCTCATGGCTCTGGTGTTACTGCCATGGCTCAACTCAGTCAATGCAAAGCATCCAAAGATCTATAAGCACATATGTAAAAGTTTTATGAACACAATAGCAGATAGTAAGCAGTCGACTTTCTCCTCTTACTCAGGATTCGCTGTCTTACCCTCATGTCTTCAGTGTCTTCAACAAATTTCTTATGTCTGCTTGACCCTGAGTTGGCAACAGTTGCTCCAAACATCTGAAACATAAAAGGTTTTGAATCTAACTCACTGATTGACACGATAAAAGAGAAAAACAAATAATAACAGCTATGTGAAGATATTAAACAAATGAAAGCTTTTCCCCCAATTTTAAAAACTGTGTTTAACACAACTGATCTTTATGCAGAATACCCTTTTAGTGATGTTTTGTAAATGCATCCTGGAGAATAATAATAGTGGCTCAATCCAAAAACTAGACACTTCCTAATGCTTGTGGAAATTCAAACAAACAAACAAACCAACCAACCAACCAACCAACCACACGTTCTATGGTTTAAAATTACAGTGTTGCTTGTTTTAGAGTGAAAACAGATGTGGCTTTACAAGTCATAAACCTTCTTAACATTGCTCAGAAACACAATCTTCAGTTATCTCATATAACACACACTCTGTGTGTCTGTGTGAGGACATTTTACTCAAACACAATTACCCCCAGGCTGAGGAAGAGCTTAGCAACCATGGCCCAGTCATACATGCCCAGACAGTCGTCGAGGCATATCGCTTTCCAGGGATTGGCCATCGCCTCTTCCTTGGTGACAAAGTTGTACCGAAGCAGCTGCTTCATTCTGTGAATTTTCATATGGAGTTTTATTGTCTTTAGAAAGTACCGACTTACAGAACAGAGGACACGACAGGTGCTACATCACTTCAGCTGTAGTTTACCAAGTAGATACCTCAGAAAGTTCAGCTCTCTCTTTTTCTCCATGGGGACATCTTCACCAGGCTGACGGGCAAACAGAGGGTCGTTCTCCAGTGTCCTGAACACGTGTTGCTATAATGTGGAAATGACCAGACAGAGTAAGACAAAGTGAAATCCATCTGTGTGTTGGTCAATAGCTCAGAAGCAGAATCATGGAGAAGTGTGATGATTTATTCTAGGAGAAGTGAAAACGCAATAGTTAAAGGTGAGGATGTAAATATATCATCCTGTCTATGCTCTAAGTGAAAATCTCTTGACTTCTCAGTGGCAAGTTACACCAGTTTAGGCTTACCATATGATTTTCCTGATCTTACGCAAACGCTGTTTAATACACAATGCCACGAGTACAGCCTGTGATGTTACCTTGAATAGATATACATCTTCTCCAACTATAAAGTGGACCATGTCCTTCCAGTTGAAGGAGGCTTTGTTCCTGTAGACATCGAGTGGGCCGCTGGGGAGGTCAGCCACGTTATGGTTCATCATGTTTCAAGGCACTGTGCACTCTGAAGAGATACAAGACAGAAGAAAATGGGACAAGCATGGAAAGCATACTTTAATGTGTGTACTGAAATATTATGCTCAACAGCATTGAATGCTGCAGTGAGGTCAAGCACAAGCGCAGAGATGAGTCCAGTGTCAGAGGCCTTACTGAGACCGTTTCTGTGCTGTGATGAAAGCTGACTGAAGTGCAGTATCAGATATTTCTTTTAAGAAAGTGTACAAGTCAGATTAAATGCATTAATGTATACATTTTAGTGACCTTGAAGATTATTCAATAACATATAAATGTAATGCTGGGTTCAAAATTGTGCATTAATACCTGAAAACTAAACTGCACACACGCTTGATTTAAAGTATAATTTTAATGACAAGTTTTTTCTTCATTGGTTTAGTGACGCTATGTAGGTACAGGTCAGCCACCCATGGGGAGGCCTACAGTGTTATTCACTGATTGTCTATTTGCACACATGTAGATTTGACCAAACTCTTTAGCAAAGGTTTTACAGCTAGCATATCAACAATGACTACTGCACTTCAAATAAGCTCTTTCGTGTTGATATAGGACGTACAGACGTACTTTTTTACTAGGGCTGGGTATCGTCACTGATTTCTAGAATCGTTTCAATGCCGATTCACAAGGTCCCGAATCGATTCGATCCACGATTCGATTAAATTCGATTCGATTCGATTCGATTCGATTCAATTCGATTCAATTCGATTTGAATCTGGGAAATTTTGACAGTCAGAAATATTATAATTCAGATCAGTACATTTACATATTTTTGTATCTATAAAAAGGAAGCTGATACACGCAAGACTTTATCAAAGGTGTGAGCATCACAGCAGATGCCTTTGTGTCAAAGTAGCTGAAGATAAAACACAGAAAAACATGAAGGTTTTCCTGGCCTGGGATTTTATAAAAATATTCTGCAGTACATCAAAAACGAAAGAAAACCATTAATGAACATACATATCAGCTAACATATACCTCTGACGTTACAGCGATTTTATTAGAGACATGGCTAAGCGTTTTGCATTTTGCATAATTTTAAAAAGTTTAAATTTGTTCAGTATTGAACGGCAGAAATTAGGTTTTCTTTTCAGAAGTATGTAAACGGGAAAAAAACAGCGGCCGACAGCGCTGTAAACAACGGTAGACTTGTGCATAACAAGCAAGCGAATAATGAAGAAAACAGTACAGAGAGAAAGAGAAAGAGAGAGAGAGAGAGAGCTATGCATGAAATGTGGTGGAAGCAAAACAGGAAAAGTCAGAGTGAATTCATGACAATGTTTATGTGAAGCGTAGTTTGGATCTTCTTTTTGAAGAGAGATAAAACTAACAGCTTTAGAATCAGCGCAAAAAGGGCGTAAACACAAAGCGCGGACCCGCCGACAGATCAGAATCAGTGACCTGTCGGCTTTCAGCCCCGACCGTGTCCGTGCCGTGGGGTGAGAAAGGCGACATCTCACTGATTCTGATCCGCGGGTCCGCGCTGTGTGTTTACATCTTTGTGCAGAATCCGTGTTCCTGCTCTCATTTACTGTCTTAGCTGTTTGATGGTTGTTGAAATTTTGTGAGATTTCACCTGAGATTCTGTCATTTCGGGCAAAATAAATTTATATTAAAAAATCGATTCAGGATTTTAATGAATCGATTTCACGTTATCCAAGCCAGAATCTATTTTAATCGATAAATCGATTATAAAAACCCACCCCTATTTTTTACGGCTCAAGAACATCACCGACGATCAAAGACAAGCGTGACCTTTATACCTTTTTGTAACCTTATCAGCTGCCACACGCAGACCAAAGTTCAAAGCTAACAGTGTCTGGACCCGCTAATGCACATGAAGGATTTCCACGGCGTTGTGCTCAGCGTCACCTGTTGTGGACTGGCAGGTGTGCAAAACTGACTAAAGGAAATCCTCAAGGTTGATTCTGGTCACCTGGACGTTTTCATCGGGAGAAACGTTTCTTCACGCATCCAGGTGACTCCTTCGGTCTCAGCTGACTGCAGGTTTCCCCAACATTATAAAAGTAAAGTCTTCACTTGAATAAGCCTTTAGGTGCATACGTCACGTCACGTCACGTCTCATCTCATATCTTACCAAACGCTGCGGTTGTCACGCCGGTGTGTCGCTGGCTTCTCTGTCAGTTTCCCAACTGAACTGTGAGCTACGCGTAAGAAGGTAAGTAGGAGAAATGACGCGTCCTAACAGCGACGACACTTCCTCTCTGTATCCTTCAGAATAAAAGTATCCTCTAGCGCAGTGAAAAGTAACATCATTTGTTACATTTTAGGAAATCCATGCGGAATCACGTGATCACATCGCTTATTACTAACACTGATGTTACACTGACGCAACATTTACCAACGGTAAAATATCACTTTATGAATTGTTTATTGGTCTAATCTATTTTATGATGGTGTTTGATAGGTTTGGGTAAACTTGTAATGCAATATTTATTTGTTTTAGAACAAAGGGAAACTGTCTTATACAGCACACCACAAACATACAACATATTGAGTTTCGCGAGAACATTACCCCAAACCCAAACCCTACAAGTCCCTTTCCTCCCCGTCTCCACCCCCACCCTCATTCATTACCAACACATATATGCTTTGCAGCATAACCACAACATTCCAACGACACCACAGGTTAACGTCATGAATAAGGGGAAAGGTACAATCAGTACCTTGTGTCCCAGGGATCCCAGGGGCTATGTTGTCTGGGGGCTTTTGCCCCCTGGTAGGGTCTCCCATGGCAAATTGGTCCTGGGTGAGGGACCAGACAAAGAGCGATTCAGAAGACCCTTATGAACAGAACACCGAGGGAACAGTTTACCCTGCCCGGGATAGGGTTACCGGGGCCCCGCCCTGGAGCCAGGCCCGGGGAGGGTGCCCGAGGGCGAGCGTCTGGTGGCCGGGCCTTAGTCCATGGGGCCCGGCCGGGCACAGCCCGAAGAGGAGACATGGGCCCATCCTCCCGCAGGCCCACCACCCGCAGGAGGCGCCATAGGGGTCGGGTGCATTGTGTGCCGGGTGGCGGCCAGGAGCGGAGGCCCTGGCGGACTGACCCCCGGCTGCCAAGACTGGCAATAGGGACATGGAATGTCACCTCTCTGGTGGGGAAGGAGCCTGAGTTAGTGCGTGAGGTTGAGAGGTACCGGCTAGATATAGTCGGGCTCACCTCTACGCATGGCTTGGGCTCTGGAACCAGTCTCCTGGAGAGGGGCTGGACTCTGTCTCAGTCTGGAGTTGCCCCTGGTGAGAGGCGGCGGACTGGGGTGGGTATTCTAATATCCCCTCGGCTTGCTGCCGGTACATTGGGGTTTTTCCCGGAGGACGAGAGGGTTTGTTCCCTGCGCCTTAGGGTCGGGGAACGGCTCCTGACTGTCATCTGCGCTTATGCGCCGAGTGGCAGTTCGGAGTACCCAGCCTTCTTAGAGTCCCTGGGGGGGGGGGGGGGTGCTGGAAGGTGCTCGACCTGGAGACTCTGTTGTCCTGCTGGGAGACTTCAATGCTCACGTGGGTAACGACAGCGAGACCTGGAGGGGCGTGATTGGGAGGAACGGCCTCCCTGATCTGAACCCGAGCGGTGCTTTGTTATTGGACTTCTGTGCTAATCACAGTTTGGCCATAACGAACACCTTGTTCGAACATAAGAGTGTCCATAAGTGCACGTGGCACCAGGACGCTCTAGGCCGTAGGTCGATGATCGATTTTGTAATCGTATCACCAGACCTGCGACCATATGTTCTGGACACTCGGGTAAAGAGAGGGGCTGAGCTGTCAACTGATCACCACCTGGTGGTGAGTTGGATCAGGTGGCGGGGGAGGACGCTGGACAGACCTGGTGCACCTAAACGCGTAGTGAGGGTGTGCTGGGAATGCCTGGCAGAGGCCCCAGTCTGCGAGATCTTCAACGCACACCTCCGGCAGAGCTTCAACAGCATTCCGAGGGAGGCGGGGGACATTGAGTCCGAATGGACCATGTTCAGTGTCGCCATTGCCGAAGCTGCTGCATTGAGCTGCGGCCGCAAGGTGGTTGGTGCCTGCCGTGGTGGTAATCCCCGAACCAAATGGTGGACACCAGAGGTGAAGGGAGCCACCAGGCTGAAGAAGGAGTCCTATCGGGCTTGGTTAGCCTGTGGGACTCCGGAGGCAGCCGACAGGTATCGACAGGCCAAGCGGAATGCGGCTCGGGCAGTGGCTGAAGCAAAAACTCGGGTGTGGGAGGAGTTCGGAGAGGCCATGGAAAAAGACTTTCGGACTGCCTTGAAGAGATTCTGGCAAACCGTCAGGCGTCTCAGGAGGGGAAAGCGGTGCTCTACCTGCACTGTGTATAGTGCTGGCGGAGCGCTGCTGACGTCGACTGAGAAAATTGTCAGGCGGTGGAAGGAAAATACTTCGAGGACGTCCTTAATCCCACTGATGCGACTTCCGAGGAGGAAGCAGAGTCTGGGGATGAGGGGAATGACCCGCCAATTTCCGGGGGCGAGGTCACTCAGGCAGTTAAACAACTCCTTGGTGGCAGAGCCCCTGGTGTTGATGAGGTCCGCCCCGAGTTCCTGAAGGCTCTGGACGTTGTAGGGCTGTCCTGGTTGACACGCCTCTGCAATGTTGCGTGGAGATCAGGGGCAGTACCCCTGGACTGGCAGACCGGGGTGGTGGTCCCCATCTTTAAGAACGGGGACCGGAGGGTGTGTTCCAACTACAGGGGGATCACACTCCTCAGCCTCCCCGGGAAAGTCTATGCCAGGGTGCTGGAAAGGAGAGTTCGTCCGCTAGTCGAACCTCGGATACAGGAGGAACAATGTGGTTTTCGTCCTAGTCGCGGAACACTGGACCAGCTCTTCATCCTCTCGAGGATACTTGAGGGTGCATGGGAGTTTGCCCAACCAGTCTACATGTGTTTTGTGGACTTGGAGAAGGCATTCGACCGTGTCCCTCGGGGTGTCCTGTGGGAGGTGTTGCGGGAAATGCCTGGAACACCTCACCCAAACTTCACCAAAACAATCTGCAAATTTCATTCAAATTTAATAAACGATCATCTTGTCTTTATTTTTAGTTAGCACATACCTTAAACACTTAGAGCTGTAATGATAGTAATATAAGAGCAGATGCTGCTGGTGCAATAAGCTGTACGCTGTACATCCAATGGATGAATGATCTGATTAGTCGACTAATTGCAAAAATAATCGGTGACTAGTCGATTATCAAAGTAATCGTTTGTGGCAGCCCTAGTTGAAAACGTGTTTTCCGACGATGTCTGCTCTGTAGTAAAATTAGCGATATTTGACTGCCCTGTTGATCTCATTGAAATGTATACAGCCTATTTAAAATCTAAAACTTAACATTGTCCGTAGCCTGCTGTTGTTACCACTGTCCTGTTTGAAATGTAATGAGAGAAACTGGTTATTTTGCCATATGTGCCGATATTGAACCCAAGGTACTAACTAGCTAACTGACCGGATGCCCATTAACCTTATAACTCCTGTTGTGTGTGTGTGTGTGTGTGTGTGTGTGTGTGTGTGTGTGTGTGTACAGATTGTCAGTCCAAAGAGGGAGAGAGGAAAGAGGGGAACATGAGGACAAAGGACAAGATCAGGAAGTACCAGGTAAGTAAACAGACAGGGAGTACTAACAGGCAAAACAGTAACTGTTAAACTGGCAAAGAAAAAGAAAGACAAACAACTCATACAATCTGGAAGTTGTGTTCTCCCTATATTAAAGCTGCTATACAGAATCTGCAAAACAAACTGGGTTGTCAGCTCTGGCACTGCATTACCATATTGAGCTTCAGTCAGAGGAAGTCCACCTCAGGAGGTAGAGCAGGTCAGCTACTAACTGGAAGGTTGGCGGTTTGATCCCTGGCTCCACCAGTCTGCATGCCAAATATCCTTGGGGAAGATACTAACCCCAACTTGCTCTCTGATGCATCCATCAGAATATGAATGACAGTTAGAAAGCACTGAAAGTAGGTTTCTTCATAACACACTGTTAGACTTGTGTGTCTTTAATGCTAAAGAGTGTCTTATCTGTGATTGTCATCTTGACAATCGAGTGCGGGCAGGTTACAGAAACTTCAGCAGGTCCAAGTTCAATTATCACTCTGTCCTAGAAATACATGACACCAGGATTTTCAAGTTACTGATTAATTTAATTGCTACCTGGCACTTTAACATCACTGTCATCAGATTCACCATCAAACTGTGCAAAATGCATCATATTGTACAAACAAGCATGCATCACATCATACAGACGGCACAAATTGAACTATAAACGTGTGTCACGCAGAATAAACAAATAAACAAACATACCTTGCTGCACACAACAAAGAGGGAATGAGTCAATTTGCATAGCAGAGCTCTTCTTGACAAAAGATCTGCGATCCATGTCCCCTTAAGCATAATTCGTTTTTTTGTGGACTGTAAACTCCTCCCACATTTAATGTTGGCTCCTGGCAGGAATGGCAGTGCGACACTAAAACATGCCCCCAGGCAACACAAAATGTAAACATATTTGCATTTTCTCCTGTAGTGTTAACACAAATAAATTATTATTCATAAAAATAGGCTTACTTAAAATTGTATTTAAACAAAACACACATGCAATAATGATGTAATAATTATGGCAGTTAAAAATGATGATGACTCAAGAGCAGACCTTGAGACAATCAAAGTTCAGGTCATTACCCCCAGTGCTTCAACAGGATATCTACAAAATCGCAGGGGAAATGGGGCCCCAGAGGTAAAAGGAGGCAACCCAGGGAAGGAAGTCACGGTTGCCAAAGACTTTATAAAGCTCAAGAGTGAGGCTGGTGCCATTCCAGATATGTTAACATTGTACAATCTTCTGGATAATCAGATCTTCCCCAAACTGAAAACTGTTATTCAGGTTGCCCTAACAAACCCAGTTAGCAGCTGTAGCTGTGAAAGGTCTTTTAGTGTCTTGAGTCAGCTCCATACCTGGCTGAGAAGGACCATGGGTCAAAGCAGACTCCAGCACCTGGCTGTGATGTCAGTTGAGAAAGAGATGCATGAGAGACTTGACCACCAAAATGTGATAGACAGATTTACCAACCTCAAGGTGAGGCGACATAGGTTAAAAGAAAAGAAAAAATCTGCAGAGCCATAGTAGTATCTGCAGTAAAGATATTTTCATACATTGTATACATTGTACCAAAGGCCAAGTGTCTCCATTTTCTAATAATATTTTGTATATTTCAAGGACTCTTCTATTTTTGGAGTGTATTTTTTATGTATCTGTATTGTATTATACATACACTTTAGAAGTGAATCTCTGTCCAAAAAATGCACACAGTTTACTTTTTACTCACTATGAGCATCATTCATCATTTTCCCCCAGTAATTAAGGTTAGGATATGTTTTTTTGTTTTTTTTATTCCAATCCATTCTTCTTTGACAGCATTTTAATAACCTTGATCAGATTTGATGGTTTTGTTACAGACTTTTCAAAAAAGTGTTTTGCTATTCTTTCAAAAATGTGGGGATTAAATTGTGTTAAAATGTACAAAACAGTGATGTCATGTTTTGTGACGAGGACCCAGGCACAGAGAGACTTGATGAATTTAAGAAACTTATGATTTAATAAAGAAATTTGCAGACTTGCACAGAGAGGGTAAAATTATGATGACTGATAATGGAGATGAAGACAACAGACGATGAGGACAGGGAGGAACAGGGGTTTAAATGCACCAAGGAGACAGTCAGAGAGAACTCGGGACAACTGGAGGCATTTAGGGTTGCAGGGACTGACAGAGACGGGGAAGAAGTCTCATTGTGATGAGAAAAGTTTACCTTGCCTGGATGGGCAGCTCTCTGGGTGCTCAGCACCCCCAAAGCTCTGATCCTAGAATCGCCCCTGCATTAAATCATCAAACTGTAAATTATAAATTTTAAATTGTTATTGATCCCTTTACCCCGAGTCCTAAAGTGTATATTTATTTTCTTACTCTTCTTATATTTATTGTTTGTTTACTTTCACTGCTGTAACTGGAGCCTCGTCGTCTCGTCTCTCTATATACTGGACTGTATGTAGCGGAGATGACAATAAAGTTTACTTTGACTTCAGCAGCAAGCAGGCGCACCGAGGGCTCTCGCGCTCACTTTTCTTGTATAGAATTTCGATTTTCAAATTATGAGTCTGTATCATGATGTCTGGTGTTTTCGTGTTTGTTGTTTTGTTTTTATTTTGTTTTATTTTGCAAGTTGGTTATTAGACGCTGCTCCAGCCGGTCAGAGACTCCCCCGCCGCCCCGCCCTTTCCTCCCCTTGCCGCAAGCAGCAGGCGCACCTCGCAAACGGAGGGCGCCCTTACTCCCAGCAAATGGGCGACAGAAAACCGATCGGTGCCTGTACCATTCCCAGTATGTGCTGGCTGATGTCGGGGCAGCATGAGTACGAGCAATTTTTTTTTTTTTTGCCGATGTCCGTGATGCTGCCCCCCACCACGATGCCGCCCCGGGCAACCGCCCGTGTCACCCGTATCTAAAACCGCTACTGGATTCATGTTACAGCAGCTCATGACTGAATGAACGTGGTGCAATAAAAGTATTTTAAAAGTACACTTTTCCTAACACTTAAATTTACTTGAGTAGGGTTAGAGGCTGCGATGTCAGCATGCAGTCAAGTTCTATACTCTTGTTAATGATTTACGGCAATAATTTTATTCAGGTGTGTTGCAACAGGGACACATGGAAAAGTTGCAGGACAGCGGCCCTCGAGGATGGGAGTTAGAGACCCCTGCTACAAAGGGTGGCTGGGCCCTTTGTAGGGTCTCAGCCTTTGTCAGTGTTAAAAGAATCATACCTATGAATCATACCTATACTGCAGCAAGCCACTAGGGGGCAACTGTGATATTTTATCCATATTTGTGAGGCTGTCAAGCTGTTCATCACCCGATGCACTATCACGTGAGGAAACTGATGCCACTGGAAGACTGACATCCAGGCCGCTGGTGACATTTTTTCTCTGTGATAAACTATAGAAATATATTCATTTGAGCAATACAGTCTTTCAGAGAATGTTCTATAGTTCTTTCAAAGTCCTTTGCTGAGACTTGTTCAACTAAACTTAATCTTTCATGCTCCCTCAGTTCTCCAGAGCTGATGTTGCTAGCTTTTGTCTTCTCTCCGCATCAGTTTCTATCTTTCCTGTATTTCTGTGATCGTTTGATGTTGTCTGTGCTCCTGAGTGACACTCATTCCAGGTAGACATTATTTGGCACCTTAGCTTGTGTTTTTACTTTGAAAGAACTTTCTTTGTTGCTTCCTGTGTTCAGACCTTCCCTGGGTTGCCTCCTTTTACCTCTGGGGCCCCATTTCCCCTGCGATTTTGTAGATATCCTGTTGAAGCACTGGGGGTAATGACCTGAACTTTGATTGTCTCAAGGTCTGCTCTTGAGTCATCATCATTTTTAACTGCCATAATTATTACATCATTATTGCATGTGTGTTTTGTTTAAATACAATTTTAAGTAAGCCTATTTTTATGAATAATAATTTATTTGTGTTAACACTACAGGAGAAAATGCAAATATGTTTACATTTTGTGTTGCCTGGGGGCATGTTTTAGTGTCGCACTGCCATTCCTGCCAGGAGCCAACATTAAATGTGGGAGGAGTTTACAGTCCACAAAAAAACGAATTATGCTTAAGGGGACATGGATCGCAGATCTTTTGTCAAGAAGAGCTCTGCTATGCAACTTGACTCATTCCCTCTTTGTTGTGTGCAGCAAGGTATGTTTGTTTATTTGTTTATTCTGCGTGGCACACGTTTATAGTTCAATTTGTGCCGTCTGTATGATGTGATGCATGCTTGTTTGTACAATATGATGCATTTTGCACAGTTTGATGGTGAATCTGATGACAGTGATGTTAAAGTGCCAGGTAGCAATTAAATTAATCAGTAACTTGAAAATCCTGCTGTCATGTATTTCTAGGACGGAGTGATAACTGAACTTGGACCTGCTGAAGTTTCTGTAACCTGCCCGCACTCGATTGTCAAGATGACAATCACAGATACAACACTCTTTAGCATTAAAGACACACAAGTCTCAAACCGCCAACCTTCCAGTTAGTAGCTGACCTGCTCTACCTCCTGAGCTACAGCCACCCCAGAAGGTTTCATCTTTAGTTCACCCCAGAAATAAAGATGAAAAACTTTACAAGCCAGAGAAACCAGACAACCATGGACAGGACATGGAGATACCAGGCAGGCTGGGGAGTTAGAAGGTAAAGAAATACGGAGACAAGACTAGAAAAAACTGGACACAAAAAAATGAAATAACATAATTAACAAAGAACTATATACAACAAACTCAGAAACACTAGTGAAATACTGAACTGAAGTTTAATAGAGCTTGAAGAAAAACAGAAAAAAAACAAGCTGACACACGGTCAAAAGGAACAATAAACAAACTAGTTTTTAGTGGTGTAGTGTGTGCATGAATGTAAGAAAGAATATGGCAAGGGTATGGGAGAAGACATATCTGAAAGACCAACACCACAGAACAAATAAAAGTCCTGGTTTCTAGGGAAAGAAAGAAAAATCTGACAAATACCTCTATTATGTTATGTAGCAATAATTAGAGGCTTAATGATATGGCCAGTCTAATTTATGTAAAGAGCCTAAAGATTTGTTGCAAGGCTTGACAATAATAATAATAATGGATTGCATTTATATAGCGCTTTTCTAGACACTCAAAGCGCTTTACAATTCACTATTCATTCACTCTCACATTCACACACTGGTGGAGGCAAACCACAGTTGTAGACTGACAAAAGCGAGGCTGCCATATCGCGGGATTTATTGGCCTGAAAAAGGCTTTTGATACAATTGAACACAAAATATTGTTGCAACATTGCTCAGCATCTCTGAACTCCTTCAAGACTGTTGGAAACCATTTCAGGAGACGACCTCATGAAGCTCATGGAGAGAATGCCAAGAGTGAGCAAAGCAGGAATCAAAGCAAAGGGCGGATATTACCAAGATATAATCTAAGATATAAAACACGAGTTATTTCACACTTTTTTGCTTACTACATAATTCCATTTGTTCATTCATAGTTTTGATGCCTTCAGTGAGAATCTACAATGTAAACATTCATGAAAATACAGAAAAACCATTAAATGAGAAGCTGTGTCCAAACGTCTGACCGGCAGTGTATATCAAACACTATGTAGCAATATGGCAAAAACCCAGTAGCGGTCCAGACTTTGGCCAAAATCGTTTTTTCGGTCGTTTGCAGGTGGACTTGCCGGCGTGTTTCGGATCACAGTCCTGTTGAATAGCCAGAGTGCGTCTGAGCCTCAGAGCAGGAACTGATGGTTCTGCTCTTTGTTAGAGAGCAAAACTCATGTTTTTGCTGCATGAAGTGACAAAACCAATCAGGCTTCGGGGTTTTTTTCTCTTAATTAAACTGTCATTTAAAAACTGTATTTTAAAAAAATAAAAGCTTCTTATTGGGTAAAATTTATATGAGCAAAGGGTGAAAAGGAATGTTTTTGTACAGAAGATACGCCACATTTTATTTGATGATATATACACATGTATATACTGTGTAATGCATCTTTCTATATCTAGTTATAGTGATACATGTACACAAGTCTGTGTGTAGATCTACAAATGTGATGAAAAAAAACAGCATATTGACATTTCTGGTGTGAAGTTAGAAAAACTGGACGCAGAGACGGTTAAACTACAAAAATATACCAGCTATCAACCAACAATCTTAGTCGAGGTCTTAGGGCTGCAACTAATCTTAATTATTGTTGAGTAGCACACAGTTTTCTTAAAGTTTAAGCACTCGTGTGCAACTAAATGATAATGAAAATGTCGGCGTGTGGAGCAGAGGATTCATGAAAGCTTGTTGAAATCTCGAGTGTCACAGTTTGTAAAGTTTTTAATGGGCTTGTTCAACATTTCCTAACATTTCAAGTTTGTGTAAATGTCAAGTTTTACACAAACGTCAGGCACTGGACAGACGTGCAGAGATCCTTTGCAGAGCACGACTGGGTTTTAGAGTTTTGGCCGCAGAGATCCAAGCACAGGTTTGTCTGAGCAGAACTCCTTCCACCAGGATGGACGCTCCAGCACTTTGCTGCCCTGCATTATTGTGGACCACAGGTGGTTGTAAATCTGCAGGAAGAGGACAAAGGAAAAGTGTTTCTTCACTTATTCAACACGGATTCTTACGCTTATTATCCTGAGATTACTTGTGTTGCGATGTAGCCAAATATAAATAAAAGTGAAATGTTTCAGTCCTTGAAATTTGACGGACAGCAACGTTTTTACGATACAACTAGATTTTCTGTGTTTGTATGCGTTTACCTGTCCATCAGCGCAGCCAATAGGTGAGTTGAGGATGAAATCAGTGGGTGCCAGGACGTCCACTAAGGCCACTGCATCATCCTTTAGCTGTGAGAGAGACAGAGCAGATTTTACAGTCAGGTCAAGCCATCATTTCTTCAATGTCCTTCTGTTCTATGAAGATATTCCCAAAGTACAGGACAGCACAAGTGAGACGGATAACACCAATAAAAAGGCGCTGTTAGACCATACATGGTCCAAACGATGGATGGAGTCGCTTTGAGGTCACCGACAGATTCTGAAGCTTTGAGTTTTTTCGCTGTCTTTGTGTTTAGAAATCAAATGTTGTGAATCGCAAATCTGACTGAGACCCAGGATACTTCTTCCTTCTCCGGTGGACATGTTAATCAACATGTGGACACACCCTGAAGCATACCAGAGTTTCGACTTTCATGGTACCAAAAGAGTCAAATGTCAAGTTTAAGATCTGCTTTACTCTGTCAAAGGAGCCACTCATGTGTTTTTATTCTCGTCTCTTAACTCATAAATACAAACAGCTGAACAAAGAACAAAAACACGACAGTAGAAATGCACACGTGTGCTTGTTACAGCAACCACATGTGTAATTGCTTTGATAATTAGTGAAGCTGTGCCCTATACATAGGAATGTATATGCATTTCTATATACTTGAGCAAATTCCTGTATATCTGCCATAAACTGATCCTTTCTCGTGTACCTGGGAGCAGAGAGTGAGGATTGCCATCTGGACCAGCTCAGCAGGCTCACGTCCACTCCAGTAATTACCTAGAAACAACAACACTGTGTTACCACATCACTACGATGAAGATTTCTCCGTGTATACAGCATCGAGCCCACTACATACCCTGGTACAGTGTCGCCATGTGGCTGCTGAGGCTCCACAGCCCATACAAGCCACAAAGTCTTCTTAATACTGGTCTGAGACCAGCTGGTGTGTCCTGATTAGTGGTCAGCTCATGAAATCTCTGCAGGCAGGTGTGCTCAATGTAGGCCATGGCCAGTGACCTGCAGTAGTAAACCTGTACACGGATAGTGGAGGAAACTGTGCTGACTGCAGACAGTAATGGGGGCATTTCATCAGGTTTCTGTTGACAGTGTAAATATTGTGTTCTGTGGATGTGGACTGTCCAGAGAAACAAAGACATTTATTCTGCAAAGAGATGTTGACAAATGTCACATTTCAGATATTATCAAGTACACCGACTGCTTCACTACTGACTGATCCATGGATCGAGGAATCAGGGAAGCCGTTTGGTTTCTATAACTTTTGGTGCAGTATATACAGTACTGCAGATACAGGCTAATGTCTGCATCGTGGTGCTGCACAGCCTGCTATGAATATTTCTGACCTGATCTGTTTACTATGATTTACATCCTGAGTAGACGATATAAGGTTGGAGTGGACAGACAAATCTTAGAGTGTTCATACTCTTTTCCCCGGACCATAAAAGCTTCCTGCTGACTAAGAGGTCCATCACTGACAGCAGCACCGGCTGTAACAGGTCATCTCAAATACTGGGTTCATGCCAGTCTGGAGTAAGTTTGTCTCAGACTTCATCTCCGCTCGATGAATCCAAATCAAACGACCTTTAGTTCAGTCTGATTTGGATAAAAAGCATCAAGTTTCTGTCCAAACTTCAGCCAGTGAAGCTGCAGATGATGCTGAATCAGAATCAGATGTTTGGATGTGAAGTTGGTGTATGTGTGTGTCTGCACACAGTCATTGGTCTTACTTGGCAGTTGTTACGGGCTTCAAAGTCATCGTTGCCCAACGCTCGCTCTTGTTCCAGCTTCTTCTGACTCTCCTCCAGCAGGAAACACACAAGCCACTTATAGGCTGCCAAAGGCACTGACAGACAAGGGGGAGGATGTTAGCTACACTGGAAAGGTTTCAATAATATGGTCTGTAGTCACGCTGAACCAGTCACATCAGAAAGGCAGATACATTTACATGTTTATGGCCAACTATTAAAAATCACAATCAGGCAGCTTACAGTGCAGAGAAGCAGACACATGCGGCTCTATCGGTTCCCCTTTTTATTTATGTTCCCCACCTCCCCTCCTTTGTAATCCCATCGATGGTGTTGGATTAGGACCAGCGTGCAGTGTGGGGTCGTCTCAGACCCACAGCAGAGGGCTGAGAAAGAGAACTGACCCCAGATCCTGAGGAGGGAGCCTGTTTCTTACTGGGTCAGCAGGGAAATGAACTTAACTGATATTTTTGTGTTTGTGGTAAAGTTTGTCAAATTTGCTCAATTAAACTGTTTAACTTTAAACAAAACTTAAACAACAGATCACAATCAGACTGCATTTGTTCATTTAATGTAAAGCTGAATATCAGGGCTAAGTAGAGCTGGGCGATGGAACGATAACGATATGTATTGTGAAATAACTTTTTCTCGATAGAAAAGTTAAACTATTGCGATAAGCCTCACCGCTCTTGTCCTCTTTAAAAAAAAAAAAAAAGAACAGCCAATCCAAATTAACTAGTGCAGAGCCGAACCAATCACAGCTGCAGCGTCACGTGACTTGTTACATACAGCACAAGTGCCAAGCTGCACATGTGTATTTGTTTTGGGAAGCAGCCAGCCGCCGTGCCGCCCGGGTAATGGAGGAAATGAGTGTGCCGACTAGAGAAAAATCAACCGAGAGCGTGACCGAAGGTTACCGAAGAGAAAACCGATGATGGTTCCAACGCCGGAGAGATTGTCGAACGGAAGAGCCAAAGAAGTTGCGTAGTGTGAAGGTATTTCTGATATTTCAAGTCTGACAAAAACAGAGTAGCGCGCACTGTAAATGTGCCGAAAGCAAGTCTGGAAATACAATAAAGCGGTGCATGCTCAATCTCTGACTGGAAGCGCTAATTCGTCATTCGGCTTTTGTCGACTAAAGTAACTGTTAAAACTGTTTGAAAAGCTCAGCTATACAACAAGGAGAGATTGAGAATTTCCTTTTAGTTCTCAGTTTATTTGATATTGACAAAAGTTAGTCAATTTTGTCTGTTCTTCTGTAAAACAAACTAAGATTTATTTTTAGAATTAATATTTTGTTTCTAAGTGGAATTGACAATTTAGTCTGTTTTGTTTGTTCTATTTTGAAACTTAAACGCTTTAGCGGCTGCCTTTTGTGTAGTTTGCAATATTTGCCTTTATTTATCTGAAAAAGTCTCATGTTCCTTAAGTACATCTACCCTGTTGAACTTATTATGGGAAATAAATATTTAAATCAAAACAAGCTGCTGATTATTTCACATTTTACTTGTGAGCAACGGCACATTTAAATCTTACAAATATAGTTATTTGGCTTATATCGTGATATATATCGTTATCACCTGAAATGAAAAAAAAAAACATATCGTGATATGAAAATAAAATCTCATATCGCCCAGCTCTAGGGCTAAGTGACTAAAATTCACTATACTCTCATTTGTGGAACACATTGAAAATTATATGTTTACCTCATTTGCAAATCTCGCTCTGTTTTAAAAGGTTTAGTTTATAAGAGGATCTGAAAGGAAGAAATTCCACTGTCTCATGTAAAAGTTGATTTGAAGCTGTAGCAGAAAGTAACGTACCTGCAGAATCCACACAGTCGTCCACTGTGAGTGCAGTGAACCTGCTTTTGAGGATCTCCTGAGACTCATCCAGAAAGTCCACGGTGTGAAAGGGAGACTCAATCCGCACACCATCTGACCCCCCATAACCAAACACCAAAGAGAGAAGCGTTAGTGACTGACCCAGCCCATTTATTGACCTTTACTGCAGGTATTTATAATCTATTGGTGAACAGAGGACTGACCACGCTGTTTTGCATGGAGCCAGGAGAGCAAATAGCTGCTGGTCTGTTGCAGCAGTACGTTGTTGTCTCCTTCATATGTGCAGTTTGGGTCATTGTCATCACGCAGATCACCCAGCCGATTCACTGAAATTAAAAAGGAAACACTGACGTATACATACAGTACTGTGCACAAGTGTTAGGCAGGTGTGAAAAATGCTGCAAACAAAAAAGCTTTCAGAAATATAAATGATGGTTTATTGGCCCCAAATGTATTCTGCAGCAGGACAACAAGCCCAAACACACAGCCGGTCATGAAGAGCCATCTTCAGCGTAAAGAAGAACAAGAAGTACTGGATGGTCCGGCCCCCACAGAGCCCTGATCTCAACATCACCAGAGAGATAAAAGGCAGGAGGATAAACCAGCTGTTCTCTACAGAACCATCCGAGGTGTTCTCTCAGTGACACGAGAACAATGTTGCTACAAAAATGGTGAGAA
Organism: Neolamprologus multifasciatus; assembly: GCF_963576455.1. Classification (NCBI taxonomy): domain Eukaryota; kingdom Metazoa; phylum Chordata; class Actinopteri; order Cichliformes; family Cichlidae; genus Neolamprologus; species Neolamprologus multifasciatus. The sequence continues at coordinate 46,667,257 of NC_140441.1, forward strand.
AAAGCCAATTAACAGTGGAAGAGAGACGACCATCATAAGATTTAAAAATATAGGTCTTTCCTACAGAAACATTTCAAAGAAAGGCAGTGAATCGATTCCTTCACCATCAAAGGCACTCAAACTGTGACAGGAAGAGGTCTGGCAGACACAGAGACACTGAATCAGAGGACAAGTTTCTGAGAGTTAACAGCTTGTGTGATGGCGGCTCACAGGACAACAGCTTCAAGCGTAATAGCGGTCGCAGTGAGCAAGTCTCAGCTTCAGCTGTGAAGAGAAGACTTCGAGCTGCAGGTTTGACAGGACGAGCTGCAGAAAGAAAGCCAGACAGACTGAGGCTTGTCTGGGCCATGAAATGCTACCACTGGACTACTGAAGACAGGAAGAAGGTGTTATGGACTGATGGATCAACATTTGAAATCTTCGGTTCGTCACGCAGGATCTTTGTACGCCGTCGAGTAGGTGAAAGCTCCACAGTGTGTGGCATCAACTGTCAAACATGGAGGAGGAAGTGTGATGGTCTGGGGCCATTTGCTGATCCAGGGTCGGTGACGTGTACAGAGAGAGAGGCTCCCTGAACCAAACTTTAACTTTACTGGCAACCAATGAAGAGAAGCTAGAACTGGAGCGATATGTGACCTTCTGTTTGTGCCAGTTAAAAGTCTTGCTGCGGCATTCTGCACAGTCTAAAGAAACAAGTAAAGAGACTTTTACAATAATCCAAACAGGACGAAATAAAAGCATGAAGAATCATCTCAAGTTCTCAAGATCCTTAGATCAGGGGTCTTGAACTCCAGGCCTTGAGGGCCGGTGTCCTGCAGGTTTTAGATCTCACCCTGGGTCAACACACCTGAATCGACTGATTAGTTCATTACCAGGCCTCTGGAGAACTTCAAGAAATCTTGAGGAGGTCTTTTAACCATTTAAATCAGCTGGATCAAGGACAACTTAAACCTGCAGGACACCGGCCCTCGAGGCCTGGAGTTGGACACTCCTGCTTTAGATGATAAAAACGGCTCTGAACCAGCCGTTTGGAGTGATGCTCTATTGAACTGTTGAATATGACACTGAGGTTTCTGAGGTTCGATTTAACAGAAGAGTCTAAGAAACTGATATGCTGTCTAACATTGAAATCATATGATTGGGAGCAATAATCAAATATTAATATTTTCATTCATCCAAAGACAAACATTTCAACATAAGATAGTAGATTTTTCCAGAGGTGCCACTTTGTCTAAAATAGAGTTACACTGACTGCTGAAGGATGACACATTTGAGTCCACATCACTAAGTTTAAATCAGCATCAAACATGGCAGAGAACCTTTCAGCAGCATCCTGGTTTATAATTCGTCTTGGAATAAAATGACAAAATAAAAAATATGCAGCTGTGGTCACTCACATGGAAACCCTCCACACAAACAGCAATTATAGTTAAATCCAAGGAGAAAACAAGGACCAGTGTGTGTCCTTTATATGACTGGGACTGGAGACATGCTGCCTAAAGTGAAAAGATTCTGTATTTTTGGATGAGTGCCTCCCTTTTATGACACTGGTTTGGTCAGGATGCACTGTGAGGGGCGTTATCTTCTCTAATCTTTTTTGAGAGGGCTTTGCAGATTATTTTAAGCTCAACATTAATATACTGGACAATAGCTGACATGCAGACTTGGATCAAACCAGTGTTCTGATTAGTAGATGACCTGCCCGTCCTCCTGAGAGACAGCCAGCCCTAAGTGAGCATGTGCAGGAGTGATATTGAGACAGAGAGAGAGAGACTGACTGACCAAGTATCCGTGTCCACCACAGGCCTCCCGGCACTCCTGGATGCCTCTTTGAGCAGTCCATGATCCCAGTGGTTTGCTGGAGCAACCAATTGCATGGATCTCTCTGCCCATCTCTGCCTGAGAAACACAGATATATTCAACTTTACTTCATAAAAACCGAGCATCCAAATACACACATGCTGCTTGCTTACTCACTGTGTCACTTTTGTCTTTCAACATCTGTCCAATCTGAAACTCAACAAAGTTCATGATGGTGGATTTGGTGAAGTTTTCAAGAGCATATGATGCCGCCAAGTACGGAATCAGACGCCATTGCTGGAAAACCACACAATAAGTACATGGAATATAACAACAGCAGCCACACTCATTCACTTATTTACTGTTGCTGTTCAATATTAAAAACATGATTCCCATAATACACTGATGGACTCAGAAAACTCAGAATATATACCAAACTTTATTTACTCTGCACTATGTCAGAATACAGATCATTACTGTATCTGAATTCTTCTTATGTGAGGATTTATAATTTCTGGATATTTAGCAGTTGAACTGCTTTTACATCTTCACTAACAGCAGTGTGATGGTGTGTCCCTGAGGAAAGATTCAAAGCTTCCGGTCCAGATTTTATAATTCATCCAACTTCAGTCATTTGTTTTATTGTTACTTTCCATTTCCATGATGTATAAGATATTTTAATGATTAAATTATACTTTAATTCCAATAATAAAAGCCTAAGCGCACACAATAGTGATGTAACTGCTACAAACAGTAACTTTAAATCTAAACAGAAAAAATATTTCTCACCACAACTCAGAGCTAACACTGAAAATAAGAATGAATAAAACAGCTCTGACAGTGGTTAATATCTAATATCTAATCTATGGATGGCTCCTAAGCAATGATTATTTTGTAAAACTGACCACGTTTTAGTCGCTTCAGAAAGGCAAGCTGATCTGATGGGCTCTAACAGTAAATGTCAGCAGTCCTTCAACCACAGTGCTCACATGCATAAATGTGCACAGCTTCCTCATTCTAATAAAACCAGGAATGCAAAAATCAACCTAAGATCCTGTTAAAAGTTTTCACACCACTGTTACGTTTGAGCAGTTATGTGCATGTGCAACTTTAACATTTCAATCCGAGCTCCTCTTGGTCGGCACTAAATCAACATTATCCAGAACCAACAGTTTCTCTGTTACTATCAATAACTCGCTGGTCTTCGTTTCTTCCCCTGTGAAAAGTTTGGGTGTCATCCTCGACAGTACTCTATCTTTCAATTCACACATTAATAATATTACTCGGTCTGATTATTTTCAATTGCGCAACATTAATCGTCTCCGTCCTTTTCTCCCCCCACATGTCACTGCATTCTTGTCCACAGCCTTGTTACTTCCTGGATTGATTATTGTAATTCACTTCTTTTTGGTCTTACTCAAAAATCCACCCACAAGCTCCAACGCGTCCAGAACTCTGCTGCCTGTATCATCTCCAGGACCCCTTCTGCCCACCACATCACTCCTGTCCTGCAGCAGCTTCATTGGCTCCCGGTCAAATATCGTATCAATTTCAAAATAGTCTTGTACACATTTAAGGCTATTCATCATCTCTCTCCATATCGCTCTGATCTGGTTAAGATCACCGCCCCATCTCGGTGTCTCAGATCTTCTTCTTCCCTTTCACTCTCCCCCCTCTCCCCCCGTCTTGCCACCATGAGGAGCCGGGCCTTCAGCTGCTCTGCTCCACGACTCTGGAATTCCCGACCTCCTGATTTAAGAAACATCTCTTCCTTCTCACTCTTTAAGTCTCAACTCAAAACTTACTTGTTCAAAATAGCTTATCCCACATAACCTAGCCACTCTGCTATTTTATTTGTTTATGTCTTATGCTTTTATGTTGCTTTTTATTCTACTGTGTACAGTGACCTTGAATGTTTTGAAAGGCGCTTTCAAATAAAATGTATTATTATCATTATCATTATAATTATTATTATTATTATCATTATTATCATTATTATCATCATTATCATTATTATTATTATTATCATCATCATTATCATTATTATTATCATTATCATCATTATTATCATTATCATTATTATCATTATTATTATTATCATTATTATCATCATTATTATTATCATCATTATCATCATTATCATCATTATTATCATTATCATTATTATCATTATTATTATCATCATTATCATTATTATCATTCTTATCATTATTATTATCATTAACATTATTATCATTATTATTATCATCATGATCATTATCATCATTATTATCATTATTATCATTCTTATAATTATTATTATCATTATCATTATTATCATTATTATTATCATTATCATTATTATCATTATTATTATCATTATTATCATTATTATTATTATTATCATTATTATCATTATTATTATCATTATTATTATCATTATTATTATCATTATCATTATTATCATTATTATTATCATTATCGTTCTTATCATTATCATTATCATTATTATCATTATTATCATTATTATCATTATTATTATCATTATCATTATCATTATTATCATTATTATTATCATTATTAATATTATTATTATCATTATTATCATTATTATCATTATTATTATCATTATTATCATTATTATTATCATTATCATTATTATCATTATTATTATCATTATTATCATTATTATTCTTATCATTATTATAATTATTATTATCATTATCATTATTATCATTATTATCATTCTTATTATTATTATCATTATCATTATTATCATTATTATTATCATTATTAATATTATTATTATCATTATTATCATTATTATTATCATTATTATCATTATTATTATCATTATCATTATTATCATTATTATTCTTATCATTATTATAATTATTATTATCATTATCATTATTATCATTATTATCATTATTATCATTATTATTATCATTATCATTATTATTATCATTATCATTCTTATCATTATTATCATTATCATCATTATTATCATTATCATCATTATTATCATTATCATCATTATTATCATTATCATCATTATCATTATTATCATTATTATTATCATTATCATTATCATTATCATTCTTATCATTATTATTATCATTATCATTATTATCATTATTATTATTATTATTTAACTAAACTGGGGATTATAGATTACATAGTATTAGTACACTGTGGTGTTATCTTTCACACTTTATGCGGCTAGCTTGGTGCAGGCAGCACCAATGAATCAGCTGCTAATATACGAGGCACACTTGGAAACCCTAACAGTCCAGGACAGTCCTGATCCTGAGAAGGGACCGGACCCATCCATCTGCTGGCCAATAACTTGCCTCAGTAACACACGGGGCCTCCTGTCCAGCATCAGAGCGACAAACATGAGCAAGCAGCTCGCTTACTAACACGCTGTCTATCTGCTGATTCCAGGTCTCTCTGTAGCTCTCCACAAGTAGTCACTGACTCTTGGACAACTCTTCTCACATTTCATTTCACCCCTCTGTCTGAAATCTTGCACCTGGTCGTGGACGGTTTATGTGCTCACTCGAGCCTTCAGTAGTTTGGAAATTCTAGTTGACATCAGTACGTTTCCCAACAATAAGGTTGCAAAGGTGTTGAGAAAGCTCCTGGGGTTAAACATCGAGAGGTTTCCTGTGTGACACCTGCTTATGAATGAATCAGCTGGTATTAATATTGACATCGTGGCAGTGCTGTCTTCTAATTACTGACAGGTGGCAGCTGTCAGGCTTCAGTGTCCTAACTTTCCATGCATTTGGCACCTCACTTCCTTCATGTGTTCAACACCTTTTCCCTGTTTCACATGTCAACTTAATTCATAGACATTTATGGAAAATGTCAAAAACACCTTCACAAATATATTTAGTTAGAAAACTGGGTGAAACTTATTTTACCCACTAAACGCTACCTTATATTATTACCTGTAACTGGTACTCTAAAACAGGGATTTCCTCTGTGTCTTTGGGTCCAAACTGTCTCCTGGCAGCTGAGAAGCGGATAGCCACTGTCAAAGCTAACTTCAGGTTGATAAGAGCCATCCTGGTGATATACACTCTGCCCCCTGATAAGGCACCAAGAGATGCCCCAAAACGCTTTTTAGGGTCCTGGAAGACACAAAAGAAACACTGATGAGGCACGATTAAAAACAAGATATTATTATTATTAGCCATTTATAAAATGGTCGTGTGGTCCTTCACAGGATTGCTGAATTGCGCTTCTGAATATGAAAACAAAATGATTATTTAACTGCACTGCTGATGTTCTTACAAAATCAAAACTTAAATGTGAATTCATTCATTTCTCGATCCCGCAGTCCCAGCAACTACATGCCATTCAAATGCTGGGCAGGCACAGAGTACTCTGACAGAAATATACACACGTGCGTGAATATTTATGCCAGTAATATGTGCCGCTTTGTTCGAAACATTTCAGGTGATTAATAAAGGTCAGTGAAACACTGCTGTAGGAGACGGCCTGAAGCTTCGGATTGAATCGACCTTTAAGCACCGAGTCACAGTCTGCTGATGGCAGAATTATTGCAGCCTGATTGCAGAAATCAGGCAGGGTAGGACGTCGGCTTTGTTAGGGAGATCTTTGTGAAGGCTTCCATAATAGGGGTGGGTTTTGATAATCGATTTATCGATTAAAATCAATTCTGGCTTGGATAACGGGATATAGATTCATTAAAATCCTGAATCGATTTTTTAATATACATTTATTTTGCCCAAAACGCCAGAATCTCAGGTTAAACCTCACAAAATTTCAACAACCAGCTAAAACAATAAATGAGAGCAGAAACACGGATTCTGCACAAAACCTGTTGTGAGAGAAAGACGTAAATGTTACAGAAAAGAATTGGTTACACATCAAAGAGCGAGACATTCAGTGGATTCTAATGTTTCTTTGTTTCTGGTGTGCAGGCAGGTCAGGCAGATATTTATTGTTGTTGTTATCATCATCATCATCAAAAAAATTAACCCAAATTCAAGAAAGATGGCACAAACACATTTAAAAGAAAAAAAAAGTTGGGACGGAGGCAACAAAAGACTGTAAAATGAGGTGGTACATTTTCTCAGAAAGTAAAGATGGGCAGAGGTGGAACAATTTCTGAATACTGTTAAAATAAAATTGTGAATCATCATCTACAGCACAAAGTGTTAACAAAAGATTCTGGAGCAGTTTTCTTTTGTTAACACTATATTAACAATCCAATATTGGATGACCATCATCTTTAGGCCCTCAGGTGGCACCGGATTATATTCTATTATTTAAAATATAGCGCAGGGCACTGAATTGGGTGATTCCCACAAGCTGTGATTAGTAAGTCTAGGTCATATTCTCCAAAACCAAAGAGACCTCAAGGAATAAATGGGTTTTTTCAAAATTCTCATCACCAATGTGTCTGGATCAATTTTTTTTATGTTTTTCGTTAATGTCATAAAAATCCTTATCATATAAAACAGATACAAATCTGCCAAGATATGTAAAAATCTATATATTTATGCCTAATAAATATGCCACATAATATATATGGTATTTAACCAAAGAAAATATTTAAATTTATTGAAAATTACTGTGTTCACGCTAAATGTTTCTCATCACCTGCTCAATAAAAAGTACTGTGTCCCTTTAAACTGACCAGCAGTCCCACAATGCATCTCTTCAGAAAGAAAATCCAAAATGGACATGTGGTCAGTTGTTCCCTCTTCTCTTACTTTGTGATGTTTTTGTAATGTTACTGAATCTTCTGTCGTATGGACTGGTTTTTATATAGCGCTTTTCTACTCTTCTGAGCACTCAAAGCACTAATGGAGGAGAGCAGCTGGTGCTGGTCATGTTTTAATGACCCGGGCGCTTGGAGGGCTTTGTTTCCTGAGGGACAGCAGGGATGAGGAGCAGGGAGATGGTGATCATGTTGCCCTGCGTGGGAGCTGTGTCGCTTTGTTTCTGTTTGATTACTGTACACACTGTATGGCTACAGTTATTGGCCATCTCCATTCAGTGCTAAGTCCGGTGAGCAGTGACCTATAATTATGCTGTTATGGCACCACTCCTGAAGTACGTAAGCACAGAGCCCACCGCCCACCGCCCCTTCACTAACTGGAGTCTTTGTTACACTCCTAGCTCGGATTGACTGGTTTTTCATCTTTTCATCACAATCCAGTTCTACCTAATGTGTGTTGTTGTCGTCATAGCAACGTGTCCGAGCGTCCTGCGATGTAATTAATATGCGACACGAGCGCTACAAAAAAGGTGGACGTCCACCTGCTGCTCAATCTGTGGCTTTGTCAACCTCAGGGATCCTAGGCGAACATCTGTCTTGCCCAAGGACACAATGACCGAGACTGTCCGAGTCGGGGCTCGGACCAGCAACCTTCCGATTACAAGACAAACTGCCAACTCTTGAGCCACGATCGCCCCCATCCCAAGTTACTTATAAAGTACCAGGTGTCAGGTACCATGACCTAATGGAAAACCCTGAAAAGAGTTTTTTAAGGACAACATCCTATGGAGCGTCTGAAAGTCTTCTAATCCCGGGTGGGATACTGTGGATCCAATCCAAAGTAAAGTCCAGGTTCAGACTGAGGCCAATGTCTATCAGTTCCTGATGACTTAAAGTAATTAGTGCGTTGCAGAAGGACACAACAACATTTTGTAATTTTAAAGTCTTACTCTTTACTGGAAGCATTAAATGACTTTGGTCAGAAGCACATCGATGGTTTATTATCCCCTATGTGCTGATGTTTAGTTATATCTGTGGATAGGCTTTGTTGGGTATTACAAGGTCTGGGCAAACACACAAACATGATTGGACTTTTGCCCTCAGAGCTCTCTGATCTTTCCCTTCCTGGGAGGCGTTCTCACTTGATATTGGCTCTCTGCAGTAGAGTATCACTTACTGTTCCTTTTACAACACATAGTGGTATTTTTGTGAACTAACACCTTATTTTATAAGTCTAATCTTCATGTGTTTTATCTTGTTCGATCACCTGCTTTTTCACAGTATTCATTCACGTTGTAGCTGGATTCACCAGCTTAGCTTAGCTCGTAGCCAACTCACTAGCAGCATGGCACCTTCACCTGTCCCTTCTGCACTTTCCTGCTCAGTGGTCCAAAGGTTTAGTTATGCACAGCTACTTTCAATACCACTGACATTTAGACTCTTTGTCCAATTGATCATCGAATTAACTTCAAGAATTACTTTCACTAATCCAAGGGTTCAGTTGAGGAGTTGAGGAAGTAATTTAGCCATTTAAATCAGCTGTGTTGGATCAAGGACATCTAAAACCTGCAGCACACCGACCCTCGAGGCCTGGCGTTGGACACACCTGCTCTAAAACATGACCATATCTTTTAGATCCCATTCCTAAAAGACTGCTCAAAGAAGTCCTACATTTAATTGATGCATAAGTGTTAAATTTGATCAACCTATTCACTACTTAAAACCCATCGCTTGACCCAGCTGTCTTAGCTAATTACAGTATAGGCCAATCTCCAACCTTCCTTTACATGAAGCCAGAAGACAAGAATTAGCTACGCTACAGCAATGTCGTAAAGACAAAAAGACCTGGATGACCTCTGCTTCTACATTCAGATAAAACTGAGAAATCGAGGAGGATGATGATGATGATTTATTTTTCACTTGCAGTTGCCTGCAGCAAAATTGGACCTCTTCCAGCCATACATACATCGCACAAATGTCACATTGGTGAGACAGGTCAGAACACGTAGCGTAAAGAAAAAAACTTCTTCTTTTTGCGTTATCAATTGATCCATTGGTGATTAAGCTGCGAGCTGACAATTGCATTAAGGGCATCTTCAGAGCTGACCAGGAGCACAAAATATCCTTATATGCTGACGATCTCCTGCTGTATATGTCAGAGCCTTTATGATCTCTTCCCGTGCTCTCGCCATTTTTGAATGTTTTGGCAAACTTTCAGGTTACAAGTTGAACCTGCATAAAAGTGAACTTCTCTGTGTCAACTCTGTAGCCAGGAAGGTTTCATTTTCAGATTTTCAATTTAAAGTTAAATCAGAGTATGTGACCTATCGGGGGTTAAGGTTACCCACTCATACAAAGGTCTTTATGAAAGAGACTTTGTCGCGCTGCTTGAGAATACTGAGACCGATCTTCAGAGATGGACCAGTTTACTACTGTCATTAACTGGCTGCATCAGTTCTATCAAAATGAACATACGACCCAAGTTCCTTTATTTATTTCAATGTATCCCATGCTACTTACCCAATAAGTATTTTATAACACTGACTAAGTATATCTCTGCATTTATTTGGAACGGCAAAAGTCCACGAATTCATAAAGATTTCATGCGGAGAACTAGGCCAAACTTTCAGTCTTATTATTGGGAAGCAAATATTTGAAATATGCTGTACTGGATGAGTAGTTTCACTACAGAGACTCCAGCTTGGCTCCAAATTGAGTCATTGAGTCAAACGTGCCTATGAGCTTTGTTGAGTCCAGCTCTCCCATTAGAACTGTACAACTAACCCTTGGCTGTATGACTCACTCAGAATCTGGGTGCAATGTAGGAAAAGGTTGGGGTTACACTTAATGTCAATTAAAGCACCTATCAGCTCAAATCACATGTTCCCACCCTCCATGATGGACTCTGCCTTTAAATAATGGGAAAGTAATGGACTTAGAAATATCAAAGACCTTTTTGCCTCATTCACGCAGCTCCTGAAGCAGTTTAATGTTCCTCTGGAGCATTTTTTACGCCATTTACAAATTCTCCACTTCGTAAAGAGTCGATTTCCTTTATTTCCAGAACTACCTGAGGAAACTTCTTTGGATAAAATTATTAATATAAACATCCATAATACCGCCCACCCCTAAGACACAGTCATACAGTCTAAATGTCAAATGTGTGGTTAAAAAGATTCATGAAGAGAACTGTAATGTTCATTCAGTACTCTGAAACACTGTGTGTACCATTCCAGCAGACCAACACTTATGTCTCTGACTGCAATAGCCAGTGAGAACATATTTCCACAGCATCAAGGGCATCATGTCTTTATTTGCTTGTGTTTTCCATCTTATTTTACAAATGCAGCATTTGCAGTCACCTACCCATTATCCAGTCCGTTCTGACCCAGCTTCTTCCCCATGTCTCCGACCAGCACACCAGGCAAAGCCAGCAGGGTCTTGGGATCTCTCACCTGGAGCAGAGTGATTACAGCTTAACTGGCTGTGTGTCAAATACACAAATCTACACAAACATCTGAAAATAACACACAGTGTAAGATACCTGCAGTATGACTTTATTTGACCAACTCTGCTGATCATACATGATTTCTAACGCTTTTAGAAATCGTGGTGTTCTCAAGTCTTTTCAGACAGTTATCATTTTTAAGAAATAACGAAAATAACACCATTTTTCTTTTATTTAAAATAAATAGTCTTTTCTATGCATCTTCCTTTCTGTAAGGGCCGTGCAGCCCACGTCGTAGGCTATTCACAGCGCACAAGTGAGCGATAGCAGAGTCCAGGCAGGGTAGGTTGACATGAGGATTTGTGACAGAAGAATAGCAGTAAGAGTGAAAAGGAAAGGTTTATCTGGTGGAAGTGAGACCTGCTGACAGGATGACAAGCTGGAGGTGGCAGAGTGGAAGATACTAAGGTTTCTTTATTGAGAGTGAAGAGAATGGACCAAATTAGAAATGACATAAATTAGAGAGACAGCACAGGTCAAGCATTCTGGAGACAAAATTAGACAGACATGCAAGCAACAGGAAAAGAGGAACCACAGAAAAGATTTATATGTCCTCCAGTAAGGGAAGACGTGTAGAGGGCTGCTGTAGCAAGAGGATGCTTGGGACGGGGTGAGACGGACATATCTGCTGTGGTGCAGCTGAAAAAAAGTTACTTGAGCGACGACGTCATCTGAGCTTGAAAAATGATCAGGTACTAGAGATGGGCAGAGCGAGGCGTGTACTGAGGTTTCAAAACAATCTGAATCCCATCTCCACAGTGACACCTGCTGGCCAATTTGGCTATTGCAACCCCGTGACAATCTATGAAACCGTAACACAGACAAGTCCTAACAAAGCTACTTATTGCACCAGACTGTCAATAATGGTGACCACCACACACAAACAAGGCAAGAAAATATTGAGCCTGTTGCAACTGTAATGAACAGGGATGGGAATTGAGAAAACCAGTTCCCAGTAGTCCAATTCCTTGGAATTTTAGTCTGCCTATCGATCCCACTTGTCAGTTCTAGCACTCGCACTACAATCAGCTGATTTCAGTCTGCAGGTCAGAGGAGGAAAACAGCAAGATTTACATTTATTGCACAAAAGGATGAGATAAACGGTAAAGTGGGAAACTGCATGCAGGACAGAAACAACCGCAGAATGTTCCTCGCACAACTTTGATTCTTTGCTAGCATCTGCCAATAGAGCATGCTAACGCAAAGCTAGCTAAGAACACAGTGAAAGCTGAATGAATGCCGAGCCCAGCAGCCATCTTTTCTTTTTGCAGTCAGCTTTGAATTCTACTAAGACAAAGACCTTAGAGATGGAAGATTTGTGCTGGAGTGTGGAGTTGTAGCCTCGTTGTTATTTTTTATTGTTAGCTTTTTTACAGAGCAACTTGCAACTAATGTAACAAGTAGTATAATAAATAACCTTTTCCCAGAGTAATTAAGTATCATACTGCATTACTTTTAAGTGAAGTGTTCTGTGAAACGTGTAATAATGGCTTTTTTAATTAACAACTCTAATCACAACAATACAGAGCCCCTCTGATGACATTGTCCAAAAAATAAATAAATTCTGGCCACAAAATACTATTTCGTGCCCTCGAAATAATGTCTCTCCGTAAAAATGGTTCCTTGGTTCCTTGCATTGCCAGGCTTTTCAAAATGCATTTGTAGCTCATTCCCAGCCTAATAAAACTCATTCATACGGTCTCTGGCCATGGTGAATAGGTTTAGCCTACTCTTATGCTTATGTCTCTACGCAGCTGTCCAGGAATTGTATCAATATGGTGTGCACACGTTATCTATTTCATTGCCACAAATGCGTAATTCGTTGCCACGTTATACCGAATTCGTGCCCACAAATTAGCATTTCGTGCACACGTTATACCTATTTCGTGCCCTCAAAATAGTATTTCCTGGCCACAAATAAGTATTTCATGGGCACGTTATACTAGGGCTGGGCATTACCGTATTGTGTGTGTATAACCTCTTTTTAAGTTATGTGGATATTATACATGGTTATGCTGAGGATATGTCGGCCAATTTCCACTGGAAATGCCTTTTGATTAAACTGTCAGCAAGGAATTTGCATTTGCACTGTTAAATGTTTATATAAATGCACATAAAAAACATCTGCTTGTTTAAGTGAAAATACATTGATGGGGTTTTTTTGGGTTGTTTTTTTTTTTTTTTGCACTAATAAAATTGTGGAGTTGTAAAGTATTTTGTTTAGTGTCACTCATATCGTCAGTTATATTGTTATCGCAAATTTTCAAATGTATATTGTGATAAATATTTTTGGTCATATTGCCCTGCTCTAGAACTGGGCGATATGACCCAAAATTCATATCTCGATTTTTTTTAGCTGGATGGCGATATAAGATATATATCTCGATATTTTTTTTAAAGCCATAAGGTAAGAACAAAAAGAGAGTTCTTAGTCAAAGCTGTGTCCCAGATGTCACACGGGCACTTATTAACATACAGTGTAGATGTACATGAAAAAAACTACTCAAAAATAAATTATGAGCATTTATTAAATAATCATGCTCCATAAATAAAAGAAAACTATGTTGTTTTTGTGCATAACAAAGAGCTCACAATTGTGCAGTCAAAATGTAAACTAAAAGACGCAGAGCATAATAACAAAGACAGATTTCACAGCTGCTCTGTTCCCAACTTCTACTGTGTGACTGACAGCCTGGAGTTTGAAATCCTCTTTGTAACCATGTCTCTTAACAGGTGCCATTTATGGTCCTTATACACACACAATACGGTAATATTACGTTGAAGCACAGTACGTATCACTCCGCGAGGCTCCTCGGTAGCCGTAATGCTCCGACAATCCATCAAGCCGGTGCAGCTCCGTAGCTTACCAAAGTTGTACTAAAACATTTTTTGACAGATTGCTGAGCGCCGTGTACCACATAAAATCGGTTCGCGGTCATCAAGCACAACCAGAATTCATACATAAGGCGCGCTGTCAACTTTTGAGAGAATGAAAGGATTTTAGGCCGTACATAGCGTTAGCGTGGTTAGCTCGTTAGCGTGGTTAGCTCGTTAATACGTTGATGCCGTCCAGCCCCACGCACGGGGCGATGCGCTGTAACTCGTTAACGGAGATTTGCCGTGTCCATCTTGTCGCTGCCTGCAGGTGAAGCAATGGGGGAGGAGGGGGAGTTGTGTTCAGTGAAGGAGAGGCGAGGCCGAGTAATGTTGCGTAAAGACAAAAGTGGACGAAAGAGAGGCAAACCTGTGGCTCCACAACTATAATTATAACGTAACATAGACTATATCGATATAAAAGATATTGTCACATCTTATATCTCGTATAAAAATATATCGATATTTTTAAAAAACTCGATATATCGCCCAGCCCTACGTTATACTATTTCGAGGGCACGAAGTAGTATTTTGTGGACACAATTTATTTATTTTTTGGACCATGTCATCAGAGGGGCTCCGTACAACAAAGAAGGTAAACACCTCAACAACTGTGGACACACATCTGACCCACAGCATGGAGTTAATCTGCATGACTGTCATTTCTTTCCTGCTGCTTAGCAACGGCGGTGACTCTCAAAACAAAGTGAACAAGAACCCAGTGAGAATCGATAAGAGAACAGATAAGGTATCGAACTGATATTGATAATAGAATCAGAATCGCTACATTCTTATCAATTCCCATCACCAGTAATGAACAGTGTGCTTCAGCAAAATCCTCCCTCTGTTAACATTTGTGTTGCTCACAAAAACGCAATACAATAAAACATAAATGATAATATTAAGTATAACCATAGGTTTTTTGTTAGCTTGCTCACAGCCCTCAGAACTTTCTAGGAGCTCATGTCATCAGGTTTCCTCTACACACTGTCAAGTAAAGCTGGTAGCTGGAAGGTGTTAAGTTTTATTTTTAATTAATTTAAAATTATATTTAAATGAAAAAATGTAATTTGTTTCCTTCTTTATAAAAATAAACATTTGTTTACAGGGTCTAATTCTGATCAGGTGTAACAGTCCATTTCATGCACGTCCATCAGTTAAATCATCCTCGGCTGAAGCGCACCGAAATCTAGTTCACTCTGAGTCACGTGACCTGGATGATTTGAACCACACTGAAACATCAGCACCTCAGAAGCTCGACACAGTGTCAAAACAGCAGTATTGAGCTTCACATCCCCATCAGTTACTAGAAACTTAGCTGTGAGGTCTCCTATGGCTCTAAACACTGTTGGAGTGGATGGCCTTATTTCAATAGCTACCTGACAACACAAATGCTCTTGGACTTGCTAATAGTTAGGGATGGGTATCGTTTAGGTTTTATCCGATACCTGTGCCAAACTGGTACTTTTGAAACGGTGCCGGTGCTTAAAGAATGGAGAACACAAAATTGGTCCAAAAACCTCTCATGTTCAGCTGTTTTTTTGTAAAAAGATAACAATGTTAGTGTTTCTACTCTGGTCGAAAGAATCCACGCTTCGTACTGATGTCCACAATTCTTTTATTCCTCTCACAATCATGGAGCACCATGAAAACTAGAAACAAGTAAAATAATATCAATAGCACATATAATATTCATCTCAGCCACTTATTTCCTTTCACAAAGTGCATAAGTGTTAAACAGATAACAGCATAATGACTTTTACCGTGTACGCCTTGAAAATCCAGCAGTAGAAAAGTTGTACATTCCAAAAAAAGTCAGCCGTGTTACCGTTCTGTCTTGTCTCTCCCGCGCACAACTTCCGGTTCCCGCGACTCACAGGAAGTGACTACTTCACAATAATTTTTTAACAGAAACATTTCTTATAAGAAAGATGCATCACTGGATTCATAGATTATCTTTTGCTACTGCAAATGTACACAAGCATGAGAAGCAAATAAAGAAAACAAATAGAAAACAATAACGATCTCAGACGCGCTTTGGTGTTGTCATGGCAACCCACACAAACATTTCAGCGTCAGCTACACTCCCACCAATTACCTTTGATTATTACAACTGTGAACGTAAATACACTGGCATTGCTCATTAAATCAATGGTAATTCCCAAGAACCATGTTGTTGTTTTAAAACACTCTTGCATTGACATAAACAATATTCTTTTCTCAACAAATGAATTCAACAATATGAACAGTAGAATTTACATCTCCATAACATGTGCATGAAGTACAGCATAATGACAACTTCTATTTTAGAAGGGAAATCTAATCAATGAATAACATTTTCCCAATTTTAGCTGTTTTTCAACAGGACCACTAATTTCTGAATGGGTCTCTGAATGATGGAGGGTTGGACGAGGCGTTCGCCTCCCTTTCCTAACTTCCGATCACCAGTCTGGATTGTCACCTTCCATACAAGTCCATCATCATCCTCATGTGCTTCCACAACCCTAGCGAGTTTCCATTCATTGCGAGGAACATCTTCCTCTTTGAGAATCACAATGTCACCCACCTCCACATTGCGTCTTGGTGTATGTCATTGCTGTCTCAGAGCAATATTGGCCAGGTATTCCTTTCTCCATCTGTGCCAAAATTGCTCAGTCAGATACCTGACCCTTCTCCACCGTTTCTTAGCATACAGGTCCTCCTTGACAAATTTACCTGGAGGTGGAAGTGGGATTGAGGATTTCATGGTGATCAAGTGGTTCGGTGTGAGTGGCTCCAAGCTTTTGGGGTCATTGATGTTATCAACAGTGAGTGGGTGGTTATTCACGATGCACATAGCTTCATAAAGGAATGTCCTTAATGAAGCATCATCCAACCTTCCCACACTGCAGGCAAGGACTGTGCTCAGTACGCTTCTCACTGTCCGGATTTGACGCTCCCATGCGCCTCCAGCATGACTAGAGTGGGGCGTATTCATCTGGAAGTCGCACTGATTTTCTGCTAGGTATGCAGTCACTCTTTCCTTATCAAGTTCTTTCAGAGCCTTTGCCATCTCGTTTCTTGCCCCCATAAAGTTAGTTCCCTGATCAGACCTAATGTGCCTAACAGCTCCACGAAGGGCAATGAAGCAGCGCAAAGCGTTGATGAACGCGTCAGTCGTCAAATCCTCCAACATCTCTATATGCACTGCCTTGAGCAAAAACATGTAAAGAGGAGGCCGTACCGTTTTTGGTCTTTGCGACCTTGTTTGGTGTGAAAAGGACCAAAGCAGTCCATACCACAATAAGTGAATGGTGGTGTGGGATCAACACGGTCACTAGGTAGATCTGCCATCCGTTGCTCCTCTGGTGGCGCGCGGGCTCTCCTGCACTGTACGCACTGCCTGATGTATTGGGCTACAGCCTTACTTCCACCAGCAATCCAGTAACCATTGGCTCTCAGTGCATTGAAGGTTTGTCCTCTGCCTTGGTGTTGTATCTTGGTATGATGGTGTGCAATGATGAGGTTTGTAACAGCACCATCTTTAGGAAGGATCACTGGGTGTCTTAACTCGAGAGGCACAGATGCCTTCCTCAGTCTTCCTCCTACTCTCATTATGCCATCTTGGAGAAATGGGTCTAGCTGAAAGAGTTGGTGGTTGCAAGGCAGTCTTCCTAGTTTCTGGCTGAGTGTGTTTAACTCCTCTTGAAAAGCATCTTGTTGTGCAAGCTTGACAAGAGTCTGTGCAGCTTGCTTTCTCTCTTCCACGTTTAAAGGCTCAGCAGTCCTGATCCTCTTTGCCAGCCGCTGGATACGAGCAATGACGTTGACAGCTGTAGTCCATCTTGAGAACCGCAGCAGATGCTTCTGGATGTCAAACTGCCTTGCTACATCAACCTTCAACACCTGAGTAGTCCTCACCTCTGGGTCCCCCACCAGCAAATCTGAAGTAGCCTGTTTTGTGGCTATCTCTCTTTCCCATAGAAAGCTGGGACCAGAGAACCAATTTGACTTGATGAGGTCAGCTACTTTGAGGCCTCTCGAGGCATGATCAGCAGGGTTTTCTCCTGTGTCAACATAATACCATTTCCGTGCATCGGTGGTTTCTCGAATTCTCTGCACGCGGTTTGCCACGAACACATGCAACCTTCTTGCTTCATTATTGATGTAACCAAGCACGACCTTTGAGTCTGTCCAAAAATATTCGTCATCAATCTTGAGCTCTAGCTCCTCCCTTAACATGCTGCTCACAGTTGCCGAGGTTACTGCTGCAGTTAACTCAAGTCTCGGTATGGTAACTATTTTGGTTGGTGCAACCCTCGCCCTTCCCATGACCAAGGAGCAGAATACCCTTTCTCTGCTTACCACTCTGATGTAAGAGCACTGGCCGTACCCTTGACTGCTTGCATCGGAGAAATGATGAAGCTCGGCTTTCTGAATCTCACCATGGCTGTCAGGTATGAAGCATCTTTGAATTTCAATTCTTTCCAGGTTCTCCAAATCCTTCATCCAAGTCTCCCACCTTAACTTCAAGCCTTTGGGTAGTGGCTCATCCCACCCTGTGCCTCTCTGACACATCTCTTGCAGCACTCTTTTCCCTTCAAGAATGACTGGGGCAAGAAACCCCAAAGGGTCATACAAGGAGGCCACAATTGAGAGAATCCCTCGACGCGTTGCTGGTTTCTCCTCAAGTGACACCTTGAAGGAGAAGCTATCATTTTCAATGTTCCACCTTATATCTAGCACTCTTTGAACTGGTAAATCATCGTGATTAAGATCAACATTCTTTACCTCCGTAGCACGCTCTGCAACATCAACAGAGTCAAGGACCTCTCGGCTATTGGAGAGAAATTTGTGAAGGTGCAGCTTTCCTTTGGCACACATGGCTTGGGCTTCTTTGACCAGTTCAATTGCCTTACCCACCGACTCTACACTTATGAGACCATCGTCGACATAGAAATGCTTCTGGATGAAGCTAGCTGCGGAGGGGTACTCTTTCTCACATTGGCTGGCAAGGTGTTTCATGCCATAATTGGCGCAGCCAGGGGAGGATGATGCTCCAAACAGGTGAACCTTCATGCGGTACTCTCTGGGTTCAGAGTTTGTGTCTCCATTTTCCCACCAGAGAAACCGCAGGTAGTCTCTATCATCCTCGTTCACATGAAACCTGTGGAACATTTTCTCCACATCACACATGACTGTGATGGGATGTTTACGGAAGCGGCACAGCATGGCTGTTAGGCTATTTGTGAGGTCAGGTCCTGTTAGCAGATGGTCGTTTAAGGAGGTGCCTTCATGTACCTTGCAGAGCAGTCGAAAACCACTCTGATTTTGCCTGGTTTTCTGGGGTGGTAAACTCCTTGATGTGGGATATACCAGACTTTCCCCAGCTCTGCTTGGTTTTCCACTTTCTCTGCATCTCCATCCTTGAAGACACCTTCCATAAATCTCACGTAGTCTATTTTGAATTTGGGATCTCTGTCCAGCTTCCTCTTTAGATGCTTCAGCCGTACTAACGCCAGCCTTTTGTTGTCTGGGAGATGCGGACGTGCTTTGAAAGGGAGAGGCATCTCCAGGTGACCATCCTTATTTTGTTGGATTCTGTCTTTCAAGATCTGCAGGAAGGAAATATCTTCTTGAGATATGCTTCTGTCACCAGGTTTTGTGTCTGCAAAATCGGACTCCAGGGCCTTGATGACAGCAAATGGTGTTATGGGTGGCACCTCTCTGACAGACACTCGATGGCAAAAACCAGTCACATCTTTAGCCTGCACACGCTGTGGTGCGCTTCCCACAATACTCCAACCAAGGTCCGTCTCAATAGCATAAGGCTCATAGTCGCCCCCAGTGATGACCCTTCTTGGAATTAATGCTCTGGAGCAGTCGTATCCAATCAACAATCCAACACCACAGTCCATCAACGGGGGTATATCCTGGGCCATGCTTACAAGATGTTTCCATTTGTTGGCTGTCTGGCAAGTGGGAATATGTGTGCGGTCAAGAGGAATGAAGTCCCTTGTGTAGGCAGGAAGCAAACTGATGGAAACATTAGAGGAAAATCCTCTAACTTTGAGCTCGCATACTCTTTGACTCTTCACGACTGAGTCTCTCCCCATCATGGTGGAAAGTTTAAGTTTCACTGGTTCCATTGTTGCTTGTAGCTTTTCGCACACCTCCTGATCAACAAATGTGTGACTGCTTTGAGTGTCCAATAGTGCATACACTAGGGTTTCAGTGTCCGGAGCACTAAGTGTTGAGATCCACACTGGGACTATCATCGACGTACTCCCACCTTCACCTCCACTTACACAACATGATAATGACGACATACTTTCTTCAACTGCGCCTTGTGTTGATGCTGCTGTAGAACGATCTTCATGCAATGGCGTTGGGTGACTCTTTCTGCATATGCCACACATGGCCCTGTTCCTACAGTCTTTAGAATTGTGACCCTTTCTTAGACATGCAAAACACAACTTATTTTCAAGTATGCATTTTTTCTTATCCTCTACAGACATGTCCATAAGCCTCTTGCATTTATGTATGGAATGGTTCTCACTACAGCAAATACACTGGCCATTATTGGAATTTTGTGTTGGTGTGGTCCATTTCTTTGGTTTCCCTGCATCTCCCAACTTGATTTCACCAGGGTCAGATTTGGCGGTGGAGCTTGATGGAATTGGGGGTTTCACATTTGTGGCAAACGTGTTTGCTTTTGAACGCTTCATCTCTCTTGGTGGTGCCTCTGCAGAGTGCCTTAAGGCATGTAAGGATGACACTGGATTGCATGCTACGCGTGACTCCTTAGAGATAAAGGAAGCAAACTCATGAAAGCTTGGATAGTCGTTGCCCCGATCTAGCTGCTCTGTGACATAACGGTTCCATCTAGATGTCACCCAATCAGGAAGCTTGACTAGTATTTTCTGATTCTCCTCACAGTCGTTAAGAACCTGTAAGCCCTTTATGTGAGGCATGGCATTACTACATGTTTGGAGGAAATCACTGAACTCTCTTAACTTGAGATATTCCTTTCCACCAATCTTCGGCCACCCATTTAGCTTCTCTCTGAAAGCCCGCTGCACTACAAAGGAATGGCCATATCTAGCATTTAACCTATCCCATGCTTGTTGATAGGCTTCTTCATCTTTTCTGTAGAAGCTGCCTTCAAGAGAGGATTTTGCCTCACCTGCTATGTACTTTTGCAGGTAGAATAGCCTGTCTGCAGGGTCAGAGCATCGTCTCTCTATGAGGGCTTTGAAGCTTATGCTCCATTCTGTAAACTTCAGAGGATCGCCCGAGAATACAGAAGGTTCTGGAGTTGGCAAGCGAGTGAGAGCTAATGACTCTTGTAGCGATTGGACCAATGATGTCTCATTTTGCACAACCTGCCGTTCTTGATCTGGGATGTGGTGAGCGAAGGGGTGAGCATCACTCACTTTGCTGAATGGAGGACTGCGTGTCCCATCCCTTCCCTCTTCTTCAGTGTAGACATTTAGCTTTGCCTGAATTACATCAATGTCCCTCTGATTTTCAAGTTTTCTCAACTGCTGACGTTGAGCTTCGATGGCAGCTTCCATATCAATTTCGGCTCTCTTTGCAGCCAGCTGAGCAGCCACTTCCGCCCTCATAGCTGAAATGCTAGGTGACTCTGAGAGATGGTTAGAATTGTGACAGCTGGGTGCAGTAACTCTGGAGGCTGTGGATCCATATATGGACCTAGCGTATTCATTATCAAGTAGCATGCGTAGCCTTGATCTTTCTGCCACCGTGTCAAACTCACCTTCGTCTTCAGTCAGACGCACTCTCATCAGCTGCAGCAAGTCGGCCGTCACGGCTGAGCATGCATCGATCTTTCTTCGAATTTCTTGACTTGGTGAGGTTTGGAGTCGAATTCTGTCATACTGTTCCTTTAATTCAGACTCTAGCTTCTCAGCCTCATCCATCATATCATACATGTCACTCTCAGAGCATACTTGCTTTAACCTTGTGCGAATGTCTCTTACGTTGCTTTTCCATTTCTCATATGTTGCTTTGAACCTCTTCTCCTTTTGAGTTAACTCTTGATCTTTCAGTTCCTGCATTTTTGGCGTTAATCGCCTTTCACGAGAGGATTTTCTTGTTTTTGTCTCAGATTTCTCAGACACTACACTTTTTTCCTCTTCCAAATCAACTGCATCTTGTACTTCTGACATAACATCAGGGTGACTATGACAATCTTTAGACATTTTCAGACTTTAAAGGGGGTATCTTATGAAGAGGACAAGATATATAAGGTAATTACAAGAATGGAATGGATGTAATAGGTGGAGAATTATTAAAATTAACACAAAGGCACTTAGATTCTTACGTATGACAGCAAATAAATCTTCAATTTCAGCCTTCATGAAGCTTGCAAACAATAGGTAAGAAAACAACAATTTCCAGAACTTTCACAGATTGTCCTTTTTTTTTTTTCACACAGTCTGAAATTTGAACACTATTAATTTCTTGTCCATTATAGCAAATTTGTAGCTCATGTTCTATCCATCAACTCATGAGGTATAATAACTGCGCAATATAGCCTGAGGACTCACGCTTTAGCCTGAAACCGCTTCTTGGAGTGTCCGCTGAATCTGCAGCTCCCGATTGGTTGTTACAAAATGCAAAGCAACGTGTCCACTGAAGCCTGTAGCTCGCTGCAGGATGAGAAGCAACCGATACCTGTAGCTTGCTGCAGGATGAGAAGAGCTTTGCACACCGAAGCCTGTAGCTTGCTGCAGGAGGAGAAGCACGTTGCAAACCGAGACCTGTAGCTTGCTGCAGAATGAGAAGAGCTTTGTACACCGAAGCCTCCAGATGGATTGGGCCATGTTTTCACTGTTTCTACTCTGGCCGAAAGAATCCACGCTTCGTACTGATGTCCACAATTCTTTTATTCCTCTCACAATCATGGAGCACCGTGAAAACTAGAAACAAGTAAAATAATATCAATAGCACATATGATATTCATCTCAGCCACTTCTTTCGTTTCACAAAGTGCACAAGTATTAAACAAATAACAGCATAATGATTTTTACCGTGTACGCCTTGAAAATCCAGCAGTAGAAAAGTTGTACATTCCAAAAAAAGTCAGCCGTGTTACCGTTCTGTCTTGTCTCTCCCGCGCACAACTTCCGGTTCCCGCGACTCACAGGAAGTGACTACTTCACAATAATTTTTTAACAGAAACATTTCTTACACAAGCATGAGAAGCAAATAAAGAAAACAAATAGAAAACAATAACGATCTCAGACGCGCTTTGGTGTTGTCATGGCAACCCACACAAACATTTCAGCGTCAGCTACAGTTAGCCTTTTCTGCAGCTATGGGGCATATATGGTATCATTCTTGGCTGGAAGCAGTGCTTAATCAATGGGAAAAAAAACAAAAACAAAAAAAAACACAAAACACAAAACTTCTCATGTTTAACTGTTTTTCACTTTTTCTTTGGTCATTTTAGCCTTTTTGGCCAGGGTGAAGGGAGTATCTGCCATCAAACAAAAAGACAGCCGCATGTAACTACGACGGTGTTTGCTAGTTCACCTTACATTAATGTAATAACGTGGTTAGCCTACTCAACGTACACTACACACGAACAACATTAAGCTACTCACCCAGAGAAGAACGGCTGCTGCTGCCATCATCATCCGTCATCATTTCTGCTACACTGGCAGGGCTAGGGGCCAGGACTCTCCTCTTCGGGTTTTTGGGGGATGATGCTAACTTCGGGACCAATAACAGGCACCACACCCACAGTAGATGTGCTCGGTGTGAGGTCTCGCAGCAAGCTATCAAATACGGTGCATTTCTCGGCTTTTAAAGAAAAAAAAACAACGCTATGCGTCGCCAGGTGTTTCATCAGATTCGAGGTGTTACCTCCTTTGACAGTATCAGCTTAAAGCACTTGTTGCAGGCTGCTGAGTTTGCATCTTTTGCTGTGAAGTACAGCCAGACTTTGACCGCTTCGCTTTGGGCATTTTTAATCTGTAGCTCTGCTCTAAAAGAACGTACGTACCTGGGCCCGCCTACTATCCTTGGAAACGTAACATGATTGGCTAGAATCTAAAGTGTATCACAGCTCAGAAAAAAAAAGCACCGAAATGTGCGCTGCTTTTCGGTCTGGTTACTGCCGTTTATGTCAGAACCGGTGCCATCATAGCACCGGATACCGGTACCCATCCCTACTAATAGTTGCCTTGTACCTTGTGATGCAAGCAGCCGTTTCTTTAAAGATATTCAAATTTACCAGAACTCACCGGGACAACAAAAGAGTGCAGTCCGTGGCACACCTGATCAGGTGTGTAGAGCTGAGCATACACCACAGCATGGGTAGCAGTCTTTCCCAGGTTCCCCACCCAGAACTTTGCAGCCTCAAAGTCCGGAGAGTTGATCACAAACTCCTACAGAAGAGAAACAGAAATCAGTTCAAGTGAGGAGAAATTAAAATTCCTCCATGTGATCCTCCATTAGTCAAATGAAAAGTCAGCTATTAGAGACTTACACTGTATGACGTAAGGGGTGCTCTCCCTCATAATTTTAAATTTAAATTTTATTTGATTTCATTATCTTATGACATGATCGCATGAAACGGCCAAAAGTCGACAGTTAAAATTAAGCTCACAACTTTAACAAACTTATATAAAAGTCTTAAAATGTAATGTTGTTGGTTGGAAGTGGAAGAGAAAGCTTAGCAACTTCTAGATAAGAGCCCAGATGAAACATTTCTGGAGGGTGTAGGTGTAAAAGGGAGTTTTTCCTTCCCACTGTTGCCACAGTGCTTGCTCATTAGGGGTGTCTGGTTTTGGGGGTTTCTGTATTATTGTAAGGTCTTTATCTTACAGTATTAAATGCCTTCAGGCGACTGTCGTTGTGACTTTCCACTATATAAATAAAATTGAATTGAACTGGACTGGATCTACAGGGCAGAGCCCCACACCATAATCACAGTGCAGTCAGACAAATGCCATTTTCCAGGCAACCACCAGACCAAGACTCCTCAATCAGATCAGCAGTAGAAGAAGCAATATGAGAAAATACCTACCAATCCTGGAGACCGAGCAATACTGGAAGACCATATGGGAGAAGGACGATACTTAATAACGCTTAGTGACCATAAGAGCAGACCACAGCAACCTCCTGAACAGGATCCAGTAACCATCACAGTGGCAAACATCCAAGAAAGAGTCTTCAGCATGAATAGTTGGATAACACCAGGCCCTGATGATCCAAACCCACTGGCTGAAGAAGCAAACTGCACTCCATGAGCACCTGATGGCACAAATGAACCAGCTACTAATGGAAAACACATGCTCAGAAGGGCTAACGAAAGACAAAACAGCAGCTAATGGTAGACAGAGCAGTAGCCCGAGACTGTAAGACCAGACTGACTGACCTGTGCACCGCCTGTATTGACTACAAGAAAGCCTCAATGACTCAATGCTCCACACATGGATCCTGGAATTCAGTACAGGATCAAAGGGACCCTCAGAACCTACAGTGGGGATGTGAAGAACAACACTAGAGGCCAACTTCAAGCTAATAGCGCAACTGGCATCAAGTGCACGATCTACCAAGGAGATGCTCTCTCCCCACTGTTCTCCATAAGCCTGAACCCCCTCGGTGAAGTCATCAACCATCCTCTACATGGATGACTGTACTCCAAGAGTGAACGAGACATTGATTAACTGATCCATACCACTAGGATCTACAGCAATGACACTGGAATGTCATTCGAACATGAGCAGTGTAGTCGGATGGTAACAAAAACAGGGAATAATCAGCTAGTCAAAGGAGGACAAGCCCGACCTCAGCATGCATGAAGGGTTTCACTCCAAAGCACCCTGAGACTACACGTTAAGGCGAAGTAATGTTGCCATGGACTACTGTGTGTAAAAAACACTTTTCAAGATGAAACTACACAGATCCATGAGTGCATTAGGAAGATGGCCACATCCGATTATGTGTTGAGTGAATTCCTCAGGCAGCAGAAACCCAAGAAAGATGAAGAGCAAGAAGTGGAACCATCATGGAAGAAGAGCCCCTGCATGGCATGTACAACCAGCAGACAGAAAAAGTGGCTGATATCAAAAAATCCCCAGGAGGTGCTTCCTGTGGTACTCTGAGCATTTGGTGCAGTAACTCCAAAAATGGGAAGTTTGCTCCAGCAGTTCCCAGGAATGACATCCAAAACCCATCCAGATAAAGACTGCCTGCAAGGTGGTGTGTGTGTGTATGTGTTTTCAGAGTGTACTGACCTGAGTAGAGGGGTCATACTTGGCCGTGGTCCTCATGGCTCTGGTGTTACTGCCATGGCTCAACTCAGTCAATGCAAAGCATCCAAAGATCTATAAGCACATATGTAAAAGTTTTATGAACACAATAGCAGATAGTAAGCAGTCGACTCCTTTCTCCTCTTACTCAGGATTCGCTGTCTTACCCTCATGTCTTCAGTGTCTTCAACAAATTTCTTATGTCTGCTTGACCCTGAGTTAGCAACAGTTGCTCCAAACATCTGAAACATAAAAGGTTTTGAATCTAACTCACTGATTGACACGATAAAAGAGAAAAACAAATAATAACAGCTATGTGAAGATATTAAACAAATGAAAGCTTTTCCCCCAATTTTAAAAACTGTGTTTAACACAACCGATCTTTATGCAGAATACCCTTTTAGTGATGTTTTGTAAATGCATCCTGGAGAATAATAATAGTGGCTCAATCCAAAAACTAGACACTTCCTAATGTTTGTGGAAATTCAAACAAACAAACCAACCAACCAACCAACCAACCAACCACACGTTCTATGGTTTAAAATTACAGTGTTGCTTGTTTTAGAGTGAAAACAGATGTGGCTTTGCAAGTCATAAACCTTCTTAACATTGCTCAGAAACACAATCTTAAGTTATCTCATATAACACACACTCTGTGTGTCTGTGTGAGGACATTTTACTCAAACACAATTACCCCCAGGCTGAGGAAGAACTTAGCAACCATGGCCCAGTCATACATGCCCAGACAGTCGTCGAGGCATATCGCTTTCCAGGGATTGGCCATCGCCTCTTCCTTGGTGACAAAGTTGTACCGAAGCAGCTGCTTCATTCTGTGAATTTTCATATGGAGTTTTATTGTCTTTAGAAAGTACCGACTTACAGAACAGAGGACACGACAGGTGCCACATCACTTCAGCTGTAGTTTACCAAGTAGATACCTCAGAAAGCTCAACTCTCTCTTTTTCTCCATGGGGACATCTTCACCAGGCTGACGGGCAAACAGAGGGTCGTTCTCCAGTGTCCTGAACACGTGTTGCTATAATGTGGAAATGACCAGACAGAGTAAGACAAAGTGAAATCCATCTGTGTGTTGGTCAATAGCTCAGAAGCAGAATCATGGAGAAGTGTGATGGTTTATTCTAAGAGAAGTGAAAAGGCAATAGTTAAAGGTGAGGATGTAAATATATCATCCTGTCTATGCTCTAAGTGAAAATCTCTTGACTTCTCAGTGGCAAGTTACAACAGTTTAGGCTTACCATATGATTTTCCTGATCTTATGCAAACGCTGTTTAATACACAATGCCACGAGTACAGCCTGTGATGTTACCTTGAATAGATATACATCTTCTCCATCTATAAAGTGGACCATGTCCTTCCAGTTGAAGGAGGCTTTGTTCCTGTAGACATCGAGTGGGCCGCTGGGGAGGTCAGCCACGTTATGGTTCATCATGTTTCAAGGCACTGTGCACTCTGAAGAGATACAAGACAGAAGAAAATGGGACAAGCGTGGAAAGCATACTTTAATGTGTGTACTGAGATATTATGCTCAACAGTATTGACTGCTGCAGTGAGGTCAAGCACAAGCACAGAGGTGAGTCCAGTGTCAGAGGCCTTACTGAGACAGTTTCTGTGCTGACTGAAGTGCAGTATCAGATATTTATTTTAAGAAAGTGTACAAGTCAGATTAAATGCATTAATGTATACATTTTGGTGGCCTTGAAGATTATTCAATAACATATAAATGTAATGCTGGGTTCAAAATTGTGCATTAATACCTGAAAACTAAACTGCACACACGCTTGATTTAAAGTATAATTTTAATGACAAGTTTTTTCTTCGTTGGTTTAGTGACGCTATGTAGGTACAGGTCAGTCACCCATGGGGAGGCCTACAGTGTTATTCACTGATTGTCTATTTGCACACATGTAGATTTGACCAAACTCTTTAGCAAAGGTTTTACAGCTAGCATATCAACAATGATTACTGCACTTCAAATAAGCTCTTTAGCATTCATATAGGACGTACAGACATACTTTTTTACGGCTCAAGAACATCACAGACGATCAAAGACCAGCGTGACCTTTATACCTTTTTGTACCCTTATCAGCTGCCACACGCAGACCAAAGTTCAAAGCTAACAGTGTCTGAACCCGCTAATGCACGTTAAGGATTTCCACGGCGTTGTGCTCAGCGTCACCTGTTGTGGACTGGCAGGTGTGCAAAACTGACTCAAGGAAATCCTCAAGGTTGATTCTGGTCACCTGGACGTTTTCATCGGGAGAAACGTTTCTTCACGCATCCAGGTGACTCCTTTGGTCTCAGCTGACTGCAGGTTTCCCCAACATTATAAAAGTAAAGTCTTCACTTGAATAAGCCTTTAGGTGCATACGTCACGTCACGTCTCATATCTTACCGAACGCTGCGGTTGTCACGCCGGTGTGTCGCTGGCTTCTCTGTCAGTTTCCCAACTGAACTGTGAGCTACGCGTAAGAAGGTAAGTAGGAGAAATGACGCTTCCTAACAGCGACGACAACACTTCCTCTCTGTATCGTTCAGAATAAAAGTATCCTCTAGCGCAGTGAAAAGTAACATCATTTGTTACATTTTAGGAAATCCATGCGGAATCACGTGATCACATCGCTTATTACTAACGCTGATGTTACACTGACGCAACATTTACCAACGGTAAAATATCACTTTATGAGTTGTTTATTGGTCTAATCTATTTTATGATGGTGTTTGATAGGTTTGGGTAAACTTGTAATGCAATATTTATTTGTTTTAGAACAAAGGGAAACTGTCTTATACAGCACACCACAAACATACAACATATTGAGTTTCGCGAGAACATTACCCCAAACCCAAACCCTACAAGTCCCTTTCCTCCCCGTCTCCACCCCCACCCTCATTCATTACCAACACATATATGCTTTGCAGCATAACCACAACATTCCAACGACACCACAGGTTAACGTCATGAATAAGGGGAAAGGTACAATCAGTACCTTGTGTCCCAGGGATCCCAGGGGCTATGTTGTCTGGGGGCTTTTGCCCCCTGGTAGGGTCTCCCATGGCAAATTGGTCCTGGGTGAGGGACCAGACAAAGAGCGATTCAGAAGACCCCTATGAAAAAAACACAGAGGGAACAGTTTACCCTGCCCGGGATAGGGTTACCGGGGCCCCGCCCTGGAGCCAGGCCCGGGGAGGGTGCCCGAGGGCGAGCGTCTGGTGGCCGGGCCTTAGTCCATGGGGCCCGGCCGGGCACAGCCCGAAGAGGAGACATGGGCCCATCCTCCCGCAGGCCCACCACCCGCAGGAGGCGCCATAGGGGTCGGGTGCATTGTGTGCCGGGTGGCGGCCAGGAGCGGAGGCCCTGGCGGACTGACCCCCGGCTGCCAAGACTGGCAATAGGGACATGGAATGTCACCTCTCTGGTGGGGAAGGAGCCTGAGTTAGTGCGTGAGGTTGAGAGGTACCGGCTAGATATAGTCGGGCTCACCTCTACGCATGGCTTGGGCTCTGGAACCAGTCTCCTGGAGAGGGGCTGGACTCTGTCTCAGTCTGGAGTTGCCCCTGGTGAGAGGCGGCGGGCTGGGGTGGGTATTCTAATATCCCCTCGGCTTGCTGCCGGTACATTGGGGTTTTTCCCGGAGGACGAGAGGGTTTGTTCCCTGCGCCTTAGGGTCGGGGAATGGGTCCTGACTGTCATCTGCGCTTATGCGCCGAGTGGCAGTTCGGAGTACCCAGCCTTCTTAGAGTCCCTGGAGGGGGGGGGGGGGGTGCTG
The DNA here is from genome assembly GCF_963576455.1 of Neolamprologus multifasciatus. Classification (NCBI taxonomy): domain Eukaryota; kingdom Metazoa; phylum Chordata; class Actinopteri; order Cichliformes; family Cichlidae; genus Neolamprologus; species Neolamprologus multifasciatus. The sequence continues at coordinate 46,697,227 of NC_140441.1, forward strand.
GAAGGTGCTCGACCTGGAGACTCTGTTGTCCTGCTGGGAGACTTCAATGCTCACGTGGGTAACGACAGCGAGACCTGGAGGGGCGTGATTGGGAGGAACGGCCTCCCTGATCTGAACCCGAGCGGTGCTTTGTTATTGGACTTCTGTGCTAATCACAGTTTGGCCATAACGAACACCTTGTTCAAACATAAGAGTGTCCATAAGTGCACGTGGCACCAGGACGCTCTAGGCCGTAGGTCGATGATCGATTTTGTAATCGTATCACCAGACCTGCGACCATATGTTCTGGACACTCGGGTAAAGAGAGGGGCTGAGCTGTCAACTGATCACCACCTGGTGGTGAGTTGGATCAGGTGGCGGGGGAGGACGCTGGACAGACCTGGTGCACCTAAACGCGTAGTGAGGGTGTGCTGGGAATGCCTGGCAGAGGCCCCAGTCCGCGAGATCTTCAACGCACACCTCCGGCAGAGCTTCAACAGCATTCCGAGGGAGGCGGGGGACATTGAGTCCGAATGGACCATGTTCAGCGCCTCCATTGCCGAAGCTGCTGCATTGAGCTGCGGCCGCAAGGTGGTTGGTGCCTGCCGTGGTGGTAATCCCCGAACCAAATGGTGGACACCAGAGGTGAAGGGAGCCACCAGGCTGAAGAAGGAGTCCTATCGGGCTTGGTTAGCCTGTGGGACTCCGGAGGCAGCCGACAGGTATCGACAGGCCAAGCGGAATGCGGCTCGGGCAGTGGCTGAAGCAAAAACTCGGGTGTGGGAGGAGTTCGGAGAGGCCATGGAAAAAGACTTTCGGACTGCCTTGAAGAGATTCTGGCAAACCGTCAGGCGTCTCAGGAGGGGAAAGCGGTGCTCTACCTGCACTGTGTATAGTGCTGGTGGAGCGCTGCTGACGTCGACTGAGAAAATTGTCAGGCGGTGGAAGGAAAATACTTCGAGGACCTCCTTAATCCCACTGATGCGACTTCCGAGGAGGAAGCAGAGTCTGGGGATGAGGGGAATGACCCGCCAATTTCCAGGGGCGAGGTCACTCAGGCAGTTAAACAACTCCTTGGTGGCAGAGCCCCTGGTGTTGATGAGGTCCGCCCCGAGTTCCTGAAGGCTCTGGACGTTGTAGGGCTGTCCTGGTTGACACGCCTCTGCAATGTTGCGTGGAGATCAGGGGCAGTACCCCTGGACTGGCAGACCGGGGTGGTGGTCCCCATCTTTAAGAACGGGGACCGGAGGGTGTGTTCCAACTACAGGGGGATCACACTCCTCAGCCTCCCCGGGAAAGTCTATGCCAGGGTGCTGGAAAGGAGAGTTCGTCCGCTAGTCGAACCTCGGATACAGGAGGAACAATGTGGTTTTCGTCCTAGTCGCGGAACACTGGACCAGCTCTTCATCCTCTCGAGGATACTTGAGGGTGCATGGGAGTTTGCCCAACCAGTCTACATGTGTTTTGTGGACTTGGAGAAGGCATTCGACCGTGTCCCTCGGGGTGTCCTGTGGGAGGTGTTGCGGGAAATGCCTGGAACACCTCACCCAAACTTCACCAAAACAATCTGCAAATTTCATTCAAATTTAATAAACGATCATCTTGTCTTTATTTTTAGTTAGCACATACCTTAAACACTTAGAGCTGTAATGATAGTAATATAAGAGCAGATGCTGCTGGTGCAATAAGCTGTACGCTGTACATCCAATGGATGAATGATCTGATTAGTCGACTAATTGCAAAAATAATCGGTGACTAGTCGATTATCAAAGTAATCGTTTGTGGCAGCCCTAGTTGAAAACGTGTTTTCCGACGATGTCTGCTCTGTAGTAAAATTAGCGATATTTGACTGCCCTGTTGATCTCATTGAAATGTATACAGCCTATTTAAAATCTAAAACTTAACATTGTCCGTAGCCTGCTGTTGTTACCACTGTCCTGTTTGAAATGTAATGAGAGAAACTGGTTATTTTGCCATATGTGCCGATATTGAACCCAAGGTACTAACTAGCTAACTGACCAGATGCCCATTAACCTTATAACTCCTGTTGTGTGTGTGTGTGTGTGTGTGTGTGTGTGTGTGTGTGTGTGTGTGTGTGTGTACAGATTGTCAGTCCAAAGAGGGAGAGAGGAAAGAGGGGAACATGAGGACAAAGGACAAGATCAGGAAGTACCAGGTAAGTAAACAGACAGGGAGTACTAACAGGCAAAACAGTAACTGTTAAACTGGCAAAGAAAAAGAAAGACAAACAACTCATACAATCTGGAAGTTGTGTTCTCCCTATATTAAAGCTGCTATACAGAATCTGCAAAACAAACTGGGTTGTCAGCCCTGGCACTGCATTACCATATTGAGCTTCAGTCAGAGGAAGTCCACCTCAGGAGTAGGGATGGGTACCGGTATCCGGTGCCATCATGGCACCGGTTCTGACATAAACGGTAGTAACCAGACCGAAAAGCAGCGCGCATTTCGGTGCTTTATTTCGGTGCTTTTTTTTCCTGAGCTGTGATACACTTTCTTCTTCCTTACATTTGTATTGGCGGTTGGCAAACAACTGAAAGGTGCATTACCGCCACCAACTGGTATGGAATGATACACTTTAGATTCTAGCCAATCATTTTACGTTTCGAGGATAGTAGGCGGGTCCAGGTACGTACGTTCTTTTAGAGCAGAGCTACAGATTAAAAATGCCCAAGGCAAAGCGGTCAAAAGTCTGGCTGTACTTCACAGCAAAAGATGCAAACTCAGCAGCCTGCAACAAGTGCTTTAAGCTGATACTGTCAAAGGAGGTCACACTTTAAATCCGATGAACCTAGCCCTGCCAGTGTAGCAGAAATGATGATGGCAGCAGCAGCCGTTCTTCTCTGCGTGAGTAGCTTAATGTTGTTCGTGTGTAATTTACGTTGAGTAAGCTAACCGCGTTATTAAATTAATGCATGTAACGTGAACTAGCAAACACCATCATAGCTACATGCGGCTGTCTTCTTGTTTGATGGCAGATACTCCCTTCACCCTGGCCAAAAAGGCTAAAATGACCAAAGAAAAAGTGGAAAACAGCTAAACATGAGAGGTTTTTGGACAAAGTTTGTGTTTTTTCCATTGTTTAAGCACTGCTTCCAGCCCAGAGTGATACCATATATGCCGTTTACCTGCAGAAAAGACTAACATTGTTATCTTTTTACAAAAAAACAGCTGAACATGAGAGGTTTTTGGACCAATTTTGTGTTTTCCATTCTTTAAGCACCGGTTTGGGCACCGTTTAAGCACCGGCACCGTTTCAAAAGTACCGGTTTGGCACCGGTATCGGATAAAACCTAAACGATACCCATCCCTACTCAGGAGGTAGAGCAGGTCAGCTACTAACTGGAAGGTTGGCGGTTTGATCCCTGGCTCCACCAGTCTGCATGCCAAATATCCTTGGGGAAGATACTAACCCCAACTTGCTCTCTGATGCATCCATCAGAATATGAATGACAGTTAGAAAGCACTGAAAGTAGGTTTCTTCATAACACACTGTTAGACTTGTGTGTCTTTAATGCTAAAGAGTGTCTTATCTGTGATTGTCATCTTGACAATCGAGTGCGGGCAGGTTACAGAAACTTCAGCAGGTCCAAGTTCAATTATCACTCTGTCCTAGAAATACATGACACCAGGATTTTCAAGTTACTGATTAATTTAATTGCTACCTGGCACTTTAACATCACTGTCATCAGATTCACCATCAAACTGTGCAAAATGCATCATATTGTACAAACAAGCATGCATCACATCATACAGACGGCACAAATTGAACTATAAACGTGTGTCACGCAGAATAAACAAATAAACAAACATACCTTGCTGCACACAACAAAGAGGGAATGAGTCAATTTGCATAGCAGAGCTCTTCTTGACAAAAGATCTGCGATCCATGTCCCCTTAAGCATAATTCGTTTTTTTGTGGACTGTAAACTCCTCCCACATTTAATGTTGACTCCTGGCAGGAATGGCAGTGCGACACTAAAACATGCCCCCAGGCAACACAAAATGTAAACATATTTGCATTTTCTCCTGTAGTGTTAACACAAATAAATTATTATTCATAAAAATAGGCTTACTTAAAATTGTATTTAAACAAAACACACATGCAATAATGATGTAATAATTATGGCAGTTAAAAATGATGATGACTCAAGAGCAGACCTTGAGACAATCAAAGTTCAGGTCATTACCCCCAGTGCTTCAACAGGATATCTACAAAATCGCAGGGGAAATGGGGCCCCAGAGGTAAAAGGAGGCAACCCAGGGAAGGAAGTCACGGTTGCCAAAGACTTTATAAAGCTCAAGAGTGAGGCTGGTGCCATTCAAGATATGTTAACATTGTACAATCTTCTGGATAATCAGATCTTCCCCAAACTGAAAACTGTTATTCAGGTTGCCCTAACAAACCCAGTTAGCAGCTGTAGCTGTGAAAGGTCTTTTAGTGTCTTGAGTCAGCTCCATACCTGGCTGAGAAGGACCATGGGTCAAAGCAGACTCCAGCACCTGGCTGTGATGTCAGTTGAGAAAGAGATGCATGAGAGACTTGACCACCAAAATGTGATAGACAGATTTACCAACCTCAAGGTGAGGCGACATAGGTTAAAAGAAAAGAAAAAATCTGCAGAGCCATAGTAGTATCTGCAGTAAAGATATTTTCATACATTGTATACATTGTACCAAAGGCCAAGTGTCTCCATTTTCTAATAATATTTTGTATATTTCAAGGACTCTTCTATTTTTGGAGTGTATTTTTTATGTATCTGTATTGTATTATACATACACTTTAGAAGTGAATCTCTGTCCAAAAAATGCACACAGTTTACTTTTTACTCACTATGAGCATCATTCATCATTTTTTCCCAGTAATTAAGGTTAGGATATGTATTATTTTTTTTTATTCCAATCCATTCTTCTTTGACAGCATTTTAATAACCTTGATCAGATTTGATGGTTTTGTTACAGACTTTTCAAAAAAGTGTTTTGCTATTCTTTCAAAAATGTGGGGATTAAATTGTGTTAAAATGTACAAAACAGTGATGTCATGTTTTGTGACGAGGACCCAGGCACAGAGAGACTTGATGAATTTAAGAAACTTATGATTTAATAAAGAAATTTGCAGACTTGCACAGAGAGGGTAAAATTATGATGACTGATAATGGAGATGAAGACAACAGACGATGAGGACAGGGAGGAACAGGGGTTTAAATGCACCAAGGAGACAGTCAGAGAGAACTCGGGACAACTGGAGGCATTTAGGGTTGCAGGGACTGACAGAGACGGGGAAGAAGTCTCATTGTGATGAGAAAAGTTTACCTTGCCTGGATGGGCAGCTCTCTGGGTGCTCAGCACCCCCAAAGCTCTGATCCTAGAATCGCCCCTGCATTAAATCATCAAACTGTAAATTATAAATTTTAAATTGTTATTGATCCCTTTACCCCGAGTCCTAAAGTGTATATTTATTTTCTTACTCTTCTTATATTTATTGTTTGTTTACTTTCACTGCTGTAACTGGAGCCTCGTCGTCTCGTCTCTCTATATACTGGACTGTATGTAGCGGAGATGACAATAAAGTTTACTTTGACTTCAGCAGCAAGCAGGCGCACCGAGGGCTCTCGCGCTCACTTTTCTTGTATAGAATTTCGATTTTCAAATTATGAGTCTGTATCATGATGTCTGGTGTTTTCGTGTTTGTTGTTTTGTTTTTATTTTGTTTTATTTTGCAAGTTGGTTATTAGACGCTGCTCCAGCCGGTCAGAGACTCCCCCGCCGCCCCGCCCTCTCCTCCCTGTGCCGCAAGCAGCAGGCGCACCTCGCAAACGGAGGGCGCCCTTACTCCCAGCAAATGGGCGACAGAAAACCGATCGGTGCCTGTACCATTCCCAGTATGTGCTGGCTGATGTCGGGGCTGCATGAGTACGAGCAATTTTTTTTTTTTTTGCCGATGTCCGTGATGCTGCCCCCCACCACGATGCCGCCCCGGGCAACCGCCCGTGTCACCCGTATCTAAAACCGCTACTGGATTCATGTTACAGCAGCTCATGACTGAATGAACGTGGTGCAATAAAAGTATTTTAAAAGTACACTTTTCCTAACACTTAAATTTACTTGAGTAGGGTTAGAGGCTGCGATGTCAGCATGCAGTCAAGTTCTATACTCTTGTTAATGATTTACGGCAATAATTTTATTCAGGTGTGTTGCAACAGGGACACATGGAAAAGTTGCAGGACAGCGGCCCTCGAGGATGGGAGTTAGAGACCCCTGCTACAAAGGGTGGCTGGGCCCTTTGTAGGGTCTCAGCCTTTGTCAGTGTTAAAAGAATCATACCTATGAATCATACCTATACTGCAGCAAGCCACTAGGGGGCAACTGTGATATTTTATCCATATTTGTGAGGCTGTCAAGCTGTTCATCACCCGATGCACTATCACGTGAGGAAACTGATGCCACTGGAAGACTGACATCCAGGCCGCTGGTGACATTTTTTCTCTGTGATAAACTATAGAAATATATTCATTTGAGCAATACAGTCTTTCAGAGAATGTTCTATAGTTCTTTCAAAGTCCTTTGCTGAGACTTGTTCAACTAAACTTAATCTTTCATGCTCCCTCAGTTCTCCAGAGCTGATGTTGCTAGCTTTTGTCTTCTCTCCGCATCAGTTTCTATCTTTCCTGTATTTCTGTGATCGTTTGATGTTGTCTGTGCTCCTGAGTGACACTCATTCCAGGTAGACATTATTTGGCACCTTAGCTTGTGTTTTTACTTTGAAAGAACTTTCTTTGTTGCTTCCTGTGTTCAGACCTTCCCTGGGTTGCCTCCTTTTACCTCTGGGGCCCCATTTCCCCTGCGATTTTGTAGATATCCTGTTGAAGCACTGGGAGTAATGACCTGAACTTTGATTGTCTCAAGGTCTGCTCTTGAGTCATCATCATTTTTAACTGCCATAATTATTACATCATTATTGCATGTGTGTTTTGTTTAAATACAATTTTAAGTAAGCCTATTTTTATGAATAATAATTTATTTGTGTTAACACTACAGGAGAAAATGCAAATATGTTTACATTTTGTGTTGCCTGGGGGCATGTTTTAGTGTCGCACTGCCATTCCTGCCAGGAGTCAACATTAAATGTGGGAGGAGTTTACAGTCCACAAAAAAACGAATTATGCTTAAGGGGACATGGATCGCAGATCTTTTGTCAAGAAGAGCTCTGTTATGCAAATTGACTCATTCCCTCTTTGTTGTGTGCAGCAAGGTATGTTTGTTTATTTGTTTATTCTGCGTGACACACGTTTATAGTTCAATTTGTGCCGTCTGTATGATGTGATGCATGCTTGTTTGTACAATATGATGCATTTTGCACAGTTTGATGGTGAATCTGATGACAGTGATGTTAAAGTGCCAGGTAGCAATTAAATTAATCAGTAACTTGAAAATCCTGCTGTCATGTATTTCTAGGACGGAGTGATAATTGAACTTGGACCTGCTGAAGTTTCTGTAACCTGCCCGCACTCGATTGTCAAGATGACAATCACAGATAAGACACTCTTTAGCATTAAAGACACACAAGTCTAACAGTGTGTTATGAAGAAACCTACTTTCAGTGCTTTCTAACTGTCATTCATATTCTGATGGATGCATCAGAGAGCAAGTTGGGGTTAGTATCTTCCCCAAGGACATTTGGCATGCAGACTGGTGGAGCCAGGGATCAAACCGCCAACCTTCCAGTTAGTAGCTGACCTGCTCTACCTCCTGAGGTGGACTTCCTCTGACTGAAGCTCAATATGGTAATGCAGTGCCAGGGCTGACAACCCAGTTTGTTTTGCAGATTCTGTATAGCAGCTTTAATATAGGGAGAACACAACTTCCAGATTGTATGAGTTGTTTGTATTAGTTGTTTGTCTTTCTTTTTCTTTGCCAGTTTAACAGTTACTGTTTTGCCTGTTAGTACTCCCTGTCTGTTTACTTACCTGGTACTTCCTGATCTTGTCCTTTGTCCTCATGTTCCCCTCTTTCCTCTCTCCCTCTTTGGACTGACACACACACACACACACACACACACACACACACACACACACACACACACAACAGGAGTTATAAGGTTAATGGGCATCCGGTCAGTTAGCTAGTTAGTACCTTGGGTTCAATATCGGCACATATGGCAAAATAACCAGTTTCTCTCATTACATTTCAAACAGGACAGTGGTAACAACAGCAGGCTACGGACAATGTTAAGTTTTAGATTTTAAATAGGCTGTATACATTTCAATGAGATCAACAGGGCAGTCAAATATCGCTAATTTTACTACAGAGCAGACATCGTCGGAAAACACGTTTTCAACTAGGGCTGCCACAAACGATTACTTTGATAATCGACTAGTCACCGATTATTTTTGCAATTAGTCGACTAATCAGATCATCATCCATTGGATGTACAGCGTACAGCTTATTGCACCAGCAGCATCTGCTCTCATATAACTATCATTAGCTTACAGCTCTAAGTGTTTAAGGTATGTGCTAACTAAAAATAAAGACAAGATGATAGTTTATTAAATTTTAATGAAGTTTGCAGATTGTTTCGGTGAAGTTTAATAAACTCCTTGCTATCTAAAATATAACAGGACACCGGAGTATATTCTGGAGCATCTCACACTTCTGATAATCAGCTGTCTGCTTGATGTTTATTCAGCTGTGTAAAAACTATAACTTTAATCTCAGCCTAACCGATTTACTCAGGAACAAATAAAATACTAAAAAAAGGTGGTCTCAGCCACCATCGCTCTGGCAGCAACAGCGCTAGAGCGAGTAGGAGAGAGCCGAGCTGGAACAAACCATTTTGGGAGGGGTTATCTATACATCTCAATTAAGTACTGTATGCTTTTTATACTTTTAGTAGTGTGTCCCACAAACAGCAAATATTTTCAAAAAAAGTAAGACATCTTTGGGGGTGCTTTGATTCATTTTGGGGGTGCTGAAGCACCTCCAAAACTGGGCTAAAATTGCCCCTGATTTAATGTCTCACACACAGCCCTTCGAAAGGGGAGGGGGGCTGGCTGCTTCCAAATAGAGGACATTTCGTTCATAATTTTGTAAATCCAAGCCCATTATGTATTCATGATTTGAATCCTGGGTTGTGTGAAATCTCAGAAATAAACCTTAGACAAAGTGAATCTGTGAACTAAGGTGTAGGTGTGTTAGGTTATGTTGTGGTGATCCTCGAGTTGGGGGATTTGTGTTCATACTGGAGTGCAAAATTAAAACCAAGATGGACAAGAAAAGTTCAAAGCCATCAGGTCCTCAGTTTAGAAAAAAGAGAAAAGAGGAAGAGAAACGAGCAAAAGATGCAGGTAAGCAGATGTGTGATTGGATAATGGCAGGTCATCCTGAAACAATCAGAACCAGAATCAAACCACTTTTTTAATCCCTAAGGAAATTATGTGAATTACAGTTGCTCCAAGAAGAAATGGTAAAAATAGCAACTGTAACAGACTAAACTCCAAACAATACAATATGTTACACATTTTAATATTAATTAGTCATTGTTAATTGTTGATTTGTCCTGTTCTCATTGTATGAGGAATTATGATGGCTGTTTGGTAGCTGTTTGCATACAATGCATCAATGCATACTCTCTCTCTCTTCATATGTGTGTGTCTGTGTGTGTTTCTCTGGTCGAAATTCAGTATGGTTCCGACAACAGTTTTATGTTAATGTATAATCGTAAATATGTTTTATGTGTGTGTGTGTGTGGGGGGGGGGGGGGGGGGGGGGGGGGCAGAGGGAGTGTTCGCCCGGGGCGCCAAATGGGCTAGGACCGCCACTGCAAAAACCAAAAGGATTTTGGAAAAAGCAAGGCACGTCCTGAACAATAATACATTGCGCACACCTTACTGCACACTGTAAATTATTGTGTTGGAATCTGGGACAACACTTAGAAGAGTTCTCTACAAAAAAAAAATACACAATGCAAAAAAGAGCAATAAGAATTATACATAATGTTTGGTTTCGGGGACACACAAGTAATCATTTTTTAAACTCACAAGTTATTAAATCCATGTATTTGATTTGAATTTAAAACCGCACAGGCGACGTTCAAAGCAAGTAATGATATCCTTCAAAGTAAAATTCGAAATGTATTTCAGAATAGTCTTCAGACAGAACGCTTCTGGAGACTTTTCAAAATAAGATTACCCAAACAGACCAAAAGGTTACTCAGGAATGTGCAATAGGCGAGTTAATGGAGTTTTCTTCTTTTTGTTTTAAAGCACTGACCTATTGTACCTTTCCCCTTATTCATGACGTTAACCTGTGGTGTCGTTGGAATGTTGTGGTTATGCTGCAAAGCATATATGTGTTGGTAAGGAGGGTGGGGGTGGAGACGGGGAGGAAAGGGACTTGTAGGGTTTGGGGTAATGTTCTTAACTCAATATGTTGTATGTTTGTGGTGTGCTGTATAAGACAGTTTCCCTTTGTTCTAAAACAAATAAATATTACATTACAAGTTTACCCAAACCTATCAAACACCATCATAAAATAGATTAGACCAATAAACAACTCATAAAGTGATATTTTACCGTTGGTAAATGTTGCGTCAGTGTAACATCAGCGTTAGTAAAAAGCGATGTGATCACGTGATTCCGCATGGATTTCCTAAAATGTAACAAATGATGTTACTTTTCACTGCGCTAGAGGATACTTTTATTCTGAAGGATACAGAGAGGAAGTGTTGTCGTCGCTGTTAGGAAGCGTCATTTCTCCTACTTACCTTCTTACGCGTAGCTCACAGTTCAGTTGGGAAACTGACAGAGAAGCCAGCGACACACCGGCGTGACAACCGCAGCGTTTGGTAAGATATGAGATGAGACGTGACGTGACGTGACGTGACGTATGCACCTAAAGGCTTATTCAAGTGAAGACTTTACTTTTATAATGTTGGGGAAACCTGCAGTCAGCTGAGACCGAAGGAGTCACCTGGATGCGTGAAGAAACGTTTCTCCCGATGAAAACGTCCAGGTGACCAGAATCAACCTTGAGGATTTCCTTGAGTCAGTTTTGCACACCTGCCAGTCCACAACAGGTGACGCTGAGCACAACGCCGTGGAAATCCTTCACGTGCATTAGCGGGTTCAGACACTGTTAGCTTTGAACTTTGGTCTGCGTGTGGCAGCTGATAAGGGTACAAAAAGGTATAAAGGTCACGCTGGTCTTTGATCGTCGGTGATGTTCTTGAGCCGTAAATACAAGTACGTCTGTACGTCCTATATGAATGCTAAAGAGCTTATTTGAAGTGCAGTAATCATTGTTGATATGCTAGCTGTAAAACCTTTGCTAAAGAGTTTGGTCAAATCTACATGTGTGCAAATAGACAATCAGTGAATAACACTGTAGGCCTCCCCATGGGTGACTGACCTGTACCTACATAGCGTCACTAAACCAACGAAGAAAAAACTTGTCATTAAAATTATACTTTAAATCAAGCGTGTGTGCAGTTTAGTTTTCAGGTATTAATGCACAATTTTGAACCCAGCATTACATTTATATGTTATTGAATAATCTTCAAGGCCACCAAAATGTATACATTAATGCATTTAATCTGACTTGTACACTTTCTTAAAATAAATATCTGATACTGCACTTCAGTCAGCACAGAAACTGTCTCAGTAAGGCCTCTGACACTGGACTCACCTCTGTGCTTGTGCTTGACCTCACTGCAGCATTCAATACTGTTGAGCATAATATCTCAGTACACACATTAAAGTATGCTTTCCACGCTTGTCCCATTTTCTTCTGTCTTGTATCTCTTCAGAGTGCACAGTGCCTTGAAACATGATGAACCATAACGTGGCTGACCTCCCCAGCGGCCCACTCGATGTCTACAGGAACAAAGCCTCCTTCAACTGGAAGGACATGGTCCACTTTATAGATGGAGAAGATGTATATCTATTCAAGGTAACATCACAGGCTGTACTCGTGGCATTGTGTATTAAACAGCGTTTGCATAAGATCAGGAAAATCATATGGTAAGCCTAAACTGGTGTAACTTGCCACTGAGAAGTCAAGAGATTTTCACTTAGAGCATAGACAGGATGATGTATTTACATCCTCACCTTTAACTATTGCGTTTTCACTTCTCTTAGAATAAACCATCACACTTCTCCATGATTCTGCTTCTGAGCTATTGACCAACACACAGATGGATTTCACTTTGTCTTACTCTGTCTGGTCATTTCCACATTATAGCAACACGTGTTCAGGACACTGGAGAACGACCCTCTGTTTGCCCGTCAGCCTGGTGAAGATGTCCCCATGGAGAAAAAGAGAGAGTTGAGCTTTCTGAGGTATCTAATTGGTAAACTACAGCTGAAGTGATGTAGCACCTGTCGTGTCCTCTGTTCTGTAAGTCGGTACTTTCTAAAGACAATAAAACTCCATATGAAAATTCACAGAATGAAGCAGCTGCTTCGGTACAACTTTGTCACCAAGGAAGAGGCGATGGCCAATCCCTGGAAAGCGATATGCCTCGACGACTGTCTGGGCATGTATGACTGGGCCATGGTTGCTAAGTTCTTCCTCAGCCTGGGGGTAATTGTGTTTGAGTAAAATGTCCTCACACAGACACACAGAGTGTGTGTTATATGAGATAACTTAAGATTGTGTTTCTGAGCAATGTTAAGAAGGTTTATGACTTGCAAAGCCACATCTGTTTTCACTCTAAAACAAGCAACACTGTAATTTTAAACCATAGAACGTGTGGTTGGTTGGTTGGTTGGTTGGTTGGTTGGTTTGTTTGAATTTCCACAAACATTAGGAAGTTTCTAGTTTTTGGATTGAGCCACTATTATTATTCTCCAGGATGCATTTACAAAACATCACTAAAAGGGTATTCTGCATAAAGATCGGTTGTGTTAAACACAGTTTTTAAAATTGGGGGAAAAGCTTTCATTTGTTTAATATCTTCACATAGCTGTTATTATTTGTTTTTCTCTTTTATCGTGTCAATCAGTGAGTTAGATTCAAAACCTTTTATGTTTCAGATGTTTGGAGCAACTGTTGCCAACTCAGGGTCAAGCAGACATAAGAAATTTGTTGAAGACACTGAAGACATGAGGGTAAGACAGCGAATCCTGAGTAAGAGGAGAAAGGAGTCGACTGCTTACTATCTGCTATTGTGTTCATAAAACTTTTACATATGTGCTTATAGATCTTTGGATGCTTTGCATTGACTGAGTTGAGCCATGGCAGTAACACCAGAGCCATGAGGACCACGGCCAAGTATGACCCCTCTACTCAGGTCAGTACACTCTGAAAACACATACACACACACAACCTTGCAGGCAGTCTTTATCTGGATGGGTTTTGTCATTCCTGGGAACTGCTGGAGCCAACTTCCCATTCTTGGAGTTACTGCACCAAATGCTCAGAGTACCACAGGAAGCACCTCCTGGGGATTTTTTGATATCAGCCACTTTTTCTGTCTGCTGGTTGTACATGCCATGCAGGGGCTCTTCTTCCATGATGGTTCCACTTCTTGCTCTTCATCTTTCTTGGGTTTCTGCTGCCTGAGGAATTCACTAAACACATAATCGGATGTGGCCATCTTCCTAATGCACTCATGGATCTGTGTAGTTTCATCTTGAAAAGTGTTTTTTACACACAGTAGTCCATGGCAACCTTACTTCGCCTTAGCGTGTAGTCTCAGGGTGCTTTGGAGTGAAATCCTTCATGCATGCTGAGGTCGGGCTTGTCCTCCTTTGACTAGCTGATTATTCCGTTTTTGTTACCATCCGACTACACTTCTCATGTTCGGGCTACTGCTCTGTCTACCAGTAGCTGCTGTTTCATCTTTCGTTAGCCCTTCTGAGCATCATAAAATAGCAGCTGGTTCATTTGTGCTGCCAGGTGCTCATGGAGTGCAGTTTGCTTCTTCAGCCAGTGGGTTTGGATCATCAGGGCCTGGTGTTATCCAGCTTTCATGCTAAAGACTCTTTCTTGGATGTTTGCCACTGTGATGGTTACTGGATCCTGTTCAGGAGGTTGCTGTGGTCTGCTCTTATGGTCACTAAGCGTTATTAAGTATCGTCCTTCTCCCATATGGTCTTCCAGTATTGCTCGGTCTCCAGGATTGGTAGGTATTTTCTCATATTGCTTCTTCTACTGCTGATATGATTGAGGAGTCTTGGTTTGGTGGTTGCCTGGAAAATGGCATTTGTCTGACTGCACTGTGATTATGGTGTGGGGCTCTGCCCTGTAGATCCATTTATATAGTGGCAAATCACAACGACAGTCGCCTGAAGGCATTTAATACTGTAAGATAAAGACCTTACAATAATACAGAAACCCCCAAAACCAGACACCCCTAATGAGCAAGCACTGTGGCAACAGTGGGAAGGAAAAACTCCCTTTTACAGCTACACCCTCCAGAAATGTTTCATCTGGGCTCTTATCTAGAAGTTGCTAAGCTTTCTCTTCCACTTCCAACCAACAACATTACATTTTAAGACTTTTATATAAGTTTGTTAAAGTTGTGAGCTTAATTTTAACTGTCGACTTTTGGCCGTTTCATGCGATCATGTCATAAGATAATGAAATCAAATAAAATTTTCATTTTAAATTATGAGGGAGAGCACCCCTTAGGTCATACAGTGTAAGTCTCTAATAGCTGACTTTTCATTTGACTAATTGAGGATCACATGGAGGAATTTTAATTTCTCCTCACTTGAACTGATTTCTGTTTCTCTTCTGTAGGAGTTTGTGATCAACTCTCCGGACTTTGAGGCTGCAAAGTTCTGGGTGGGGAACCTGGGAAAGACTGCTACCCATGCTGTGGTGTATGCTCAGCTCTACACACCTGATCAGGTGTGCCACGGACTGCACTCTTTTGTTGTCCCGGTGAGTTCTGGTGAATTTGAATATCTTTAAAGGAATGGCTGCTTGCATCACAAGGTACAAGGCAACTATTAGCAAGTCCAAGAGCATTTGTGTTGTCAGGTAGCTATTGAAATAAGACCATCAACTCCAACAGTGTTTAGAGCCATAGGAGACCTCACAGCTAAGTTTCTAGTAACTGATGGGGAGGTGAAGCTCAATACTGCTGTTTTGACACTGTGTCGAGCTTCTGAGGTTCTGATGTTTCAGTGTGGTTCAAATCATCCAGGTCACGTGACTCAGAGCGAACTAGATTTCGGCGCGCTTCAGCAGAGGATGATTTAACTGATGGATGTGCATGAAATGGACTGTTACACCTGATCAGAATTAGACCCTGTAAACAAATGTTTCTTTTTATAAAGAAGGAAACAAATTACATTTTTTCATCCATCCATCCATCCATCCATCTTCATCCGCTTTATCCGAGGCCGGGTCGCGGGGGCAGCAGCCTAAGCAAAGAGGCCCAGACCTCCCTCTCCCCAGCCACCTCCTCCAGCTTATCCGGGGGAACACCAAGGCGTTCCCAGGCCAGCCGAGAGATATAATCTCTCCAGCGTGTCCTGGGTCTGCCCCGGGGCCTCCTCCCGGTGGGACATGCCCGGAACACCTCACCCAGGAGGCGCCCAGGAGGCATCCTTGTCAGATGCCCAAACCACCTCAGCTGGCTCCTTTCGATGTGGAGCAGCAGCGGCTCTACTCTGAGCCCCTCCCGGATGGCCGAACTTCTCACCCTATCTCTAAGGGAGAGGCCAGCCACCCTTCGGAGGAAGCTCATTTCTGCTGCTTGTATCCGCGATCTCGTCCTTTCGGTCACTACCCACAGCTCGTGGCCATAGGTGAGGGTATGGACGTAGATCGACCGGTAAATTGAGAGCTTCGCTTTAACTCTCAGCTCCCTCTTCACCACGACGGACCGGTGCAGCGTCTGCATTACTGCAGCTGCAGCCCCAATCCGTCTGTCGATCTCCGGCTCCCTTCTCCCGTCACTCGCGAACAAGACCCCGAGATACTTGAACTCCTCCACGTGGGGCAGGAACTCATCCCCGACCTGGAGTGGGCACTCCACCCTTTTCCGTCTGAGAACCATGGCCTCAGATTTGGAGGTGCTGATCCTCATTCCCGCTGCTTCACACTCGGCTGCGAACCGCTCCAGTGCGAGCTGGAGGCCCTCACCCAATGAAGACAACAGAACCACATCATCCGCAAAAATCAGAGATGAGATTCTGAGGCCACCAAAGCGAAAGCCCTCCGCCACTTGGCTGCGCCTAGAAATCCTGTCCATAAAAATTATGAACAGAACCAGTGACAAAGGGCAGCCCTGGCGGAGCCCATCACCCACCGGGAACGAGTCCGACTTATTGCCGGCAATACGAACCAAGCTCTTGCAACGGTTGTATAGGGATCAAATGGCCCGTAGCAATGGGCCAGACACCCCACACTCCCGCAACACCTCCCACAGGACACCCGGAGGGACACGGTCGAATGCCTTCTCCAAGTCCACAAAACACATGTAGACTGGTTGGGCAAACTCCCATGCACCCTCAAGTATCCTCGAGAGGATGAAGAGCTGGTCCAGTGTTCCACGACCAGGACGAAAACCGCATTGTTCCTCCTGTATCCGAGGTTCGACTAGCGGACGAACTCTCCTTTCCAGCACCCTGGCATAGACTTTCCCGGGGAGGCTGAGGAGTGTGATCCCCCTGTAGTTGGAACACACCCTCTGGTCCCCGTTCTTAAAGATGGGGACCACCACCCCGGTCTGCCAGTCCACGGGTACTGCCCCTGATCTCCACGCAACATTGTAGAGGCGTGTCAACCAGGACAGCCCTACAACGTCCAGAGCCTTCAGGAACTCGGGGCGGACCTCATCAACACCAGGGGCTCTGCCACCAAGGAGTTGTTTAACTGCCTGAGTGACCTCGCCCCAGGAAATTGGCGTGTCATTCCCCTAATCCCCAGACTCTGCTTCCTCCTCGGAAGACGCGTCAGTGGGATTAAGGAGGTCCTCGAAGTATTCCTTCCACCGCCTGACAATTTTCTCAGTCGACGTCAGCAGCGCTCCGCCAGCACTATACACAGTGCAGGTAGAGCACCGCTTTCCCCTCCTGAGACGCCTGACGGTTTGCCAGAATCTCTTCGAGTCAGTCCGAAAGTCTTTTTCCATGGCCTCTCCGAACTCCTCCCACACCCGAGTTTTTGCTTCAGCCACTGCCCGAGCCGCATTCCGCTTGGCCTGTCGATACCTGTCGGCTGCCTCCGGAGTCCCACAGGCTAACCAAGCCCGATAGGACTCCTTCTTCAGCCTGGTGGCTCCTTTTACCTCTGGTGTCCACCATTTGGTTCAGGGATTACCACCACGGCAGGCACCAACCACCTTGCGGCCGCAGCTCAATGCAGCAGCTTCGGCAATGGAGACGCTGAACATGGTCCATTCGGACTCAATGTCCCCCGCCTCCCTCGGAATGCTGTTGAAGCTCTGCCGGAGGTGTGCGTTGAAGACCTCGCAGACTGGGGCCTCTGCTAGTCGTTCCCAGCACACCCTCACTACGCGTTTAGGTGCACCAGGTCTGTCCAGCGTCCTCCCCCGCCACCTGATCCAACTCACCACCAGGTGGTGATCAGTTGACAGCTCAGCCCCTCTCTTTACCCGAGTGTCCAGAACATATGGTCGCAGGTCTGGTGATACGATTACAAAATCGATCATCGACCTACGGCCTAGAGCGTCCTTGTGCCACGTGCACTTATGGACACTCTTATGTTCGAACAAGGTGTTCGTTATGGCCAAACTGTGATTAGCACAGAAGTCCAATAACAAAGCACCGCTCGGGTTCAGATCAGGGAGGCCGTTCCTCCCAATCACGCCCCTCCAGGTCTCGCTGTCGTTACCCACGTGAGCACTGAAGTCTCCCAGCAGGACAACAGAGTCTCCAGGTGGAGCAGCCGGGGGTCAGTCCGCCAGGGCCTCCGCTCCTGGCCGCCACCCGGCACACAATGCACCCGACCTCTATGGCGCCTCCTGCGGGTGGTGGGCCTGCGGGAGGATGGGCCCATGACTCCTCTTCGGGCTGTGCCCGGCTGGGCCCCTGGACTAAGGCCCGGCCACCAGACGCTCGCCCTCGGGCACCCTCCCCGGGCCTGACTCCAGGGCGGGGCCCCGGTAACCCTATCCCGGGCAGGGTAAACTGTTCCCTCGGTGTTCTTTTCATAAGGGTCTTCTGAATCGCTCTTTGTCTGGTCCCTCACCCAGGACCAATTTGCCATGGGAGACCCTACCAGGGGGCAAAAGCCCCCAGACAACATAGGCCCTGGGATCCCTGGGACACACAAACCCCTCCACCACGATAAGGATGCTATTCACATTTTTTCATTTAAATATAATTTTAAATTAATTAAAAATAAAACTTAACACATGCCACCTACTAGCTTTACTTGACAGTGTGTAGAGGAAACCTGATGACATGAGCTCCTAGAAAGTTCTGAGGGCTGTGAGCAAGCTAACAAAAAACCTGTGGTTATACTTAATATTATCATTTATGTTTTATTGTATTGAGTTATTGTGAGCAACACAAATGTTAACAGAGGGAGGATTTTGCTGAAGCACACTGTTCATTACTGGTGATGGGAATTGATAAGAATGTAGCGATTCTGATTCTATTATCAATATCAGTTTGATACCTTATCTGTTCTCTTATCGATTCTCACTGGGTTCTTGTTCACTTTGTTTTGAGAGTCACCGCCGTTGCTAAGCAGCAGGAAAGAAATGACAGTCATGCAGATTAACTCCATGCTGTGGGTCAGATGTGTGTCCACGGTTGTTGAGGTGTTTACCTTCTTTGTTGTACGGAGCCCCTCTGATGACATGGTCCAAAAAATAAATAAATTGTGGCCACAAAATACTACTTCGTGCCCTCGAAATACTTATTTGTGGCCACGAAATACTATTTTGAGGGCACGAATTGGGTATAACGTGGCAACGAATTACGCATTTGTGGCAACGAAATAGATAACATGCGCACACCATATTGATACAATTCCTGGACAGCTGCGTAGAGACATAAGCATAAGAGTAGGCTAAACCTATTCACCATGGCCAGAGACAGTATGAGTTAGAGCTGGGCGATATATCGAGTTTTTAAAAAATATCGATATATTTTTATACGAGATATAAGATGTGGCAATATCCTTTATATCGATATAGTCTATGTTACGTTATAACTATACTTGTGGAGCCGCAAGTTTGCCTCTCTTTCGTCCACTTTTGTCTTTACGCAACATTACTCGGCCTCGCCCCTCCTTCACTGAACACAACTCCCCCTCCTCCCCCATCGCTTCACCTGCAGGAAGCGACAAGATGGACACGGCAAATCTCCGTTAACGAGTTACTGCGCATCGCCCCGTGCGTGGGGCTGGACGCGGTCAACGTGTTAGCTAGCTAACCACGCTAACGAGCTAACCACGCTAACGCCATGCAGCCCAGAGGCGCTGCACAGCCTAAAATCCTTTCATTTTCTCAAAAGTTGACAGCGCGCCTTATGTATGAATTCTGGTTGTGCTTGATGGCCGCGAAGCGATTTTATGTGGTACACAGCGCTCGGCAATCTGTCAAAAAATGTTTTAGTACGACTTTGGTAAGCTACGGTGCTGCACCGGTTGATGGATTGTCAGAGCATTACGGCTACCGAGGAGCCTCGCGGAGTGATACGTACTGTGCTTCAACGTAATATTACCCTACTGCAGGGGTGTCCAAACTCCGGCCCGCGGGCCAACTGCGGCCCGCGATCCATTTTTAATTGGCCCGCAAGTAATTTTATAAATAGAATCGAATATGGCCCGCACTTCAACTTTTGCTTGAGTGTATTGCACTTCTTAGTTTTAACACCAGGGGGAGCTACTGTCGATCGTGGCAGTTGCTCCACCAAAAAGGACAATCACAGAAGAAATTTAGCCCAAGTTAGTTACTAAACATGGCAGAACCAAAGAAGCGAAAGGTAGAAAGTGAATGCAGAAAATTTCAGACATGGTGGGAGAGTGAATATTTCTTCAAAGAATTCAAGGGGAAGTGTGTCTGTTTGATCTGCACTGAAATTATGGCAGTTATGAAAGAGTATAATGTACGACGTCATTATGAAACCAAACATCAGGCCTATGCATCCTACACTGGTGCTGAGCCAGAGCAGAAATTAAAGCAAAGGGTATCTCTCCTGCGGGGTCAGCAACAGTAATTATTTCGTGCTCAAAAGGTCCAGAAAAAGGCTACAATAGCCAGCTATGAGGTCGCCCAACTCATCGCAAGACATGGCAAGCCTTTTTCAGATGGAGACCTCATAAAACACGGCCTCGTTAAAGTCACCGAAATAATGCGCCCGTCAACAACGTCAGCATGTCCAGAAATCCAGTTGCTGAAGACTTGTCAGCCAACATTAAACTGCAACTGTCTGATAAAGCTGTGCTTTTGATCTTTACTCCATCGCATGCGATGAGAGCACTGATGCCACAGACACCGCACAGCTGCTATTTTTTTGCAGGGAGTGGACGAGCACTTTAGGTGAGTAAAAAATATATTCCACAGTACCCGTGTGTTAATGTGCAGGTACACATGCTTCAAATATCAATAATGCGCATCAATTCTGTCACTACCCTGCTTTTGCACACTAGGGGTGGGTTTTTATAATCGATTTATCGATTAAAATCGATTCTGGCTTTTACTGTTTTGCTTCGACCATGACGCACAGCTCTCTCTCTCTCTCTCTCTCTCTCTGTACTGTTTTCTGCAGTTACGCACAAGTCTACCGTTGTTTACAGTGCTGTCGACCGACGGTTTTTTTTTTCTTTTTCGTTTTATATACTTCCGAAAAGAAAACCTAATTTCTGCTGTTCAATACTGAACAAATTTAAACTTTTTAAAATTATGCAAAATGCAAAACGCTCAGCTGTGTCTCTAATAAAACCGCTGTAACTTCAGAGGTAATGTTCATATGTTCATTAATGGTTTTCTCTTGTTTTTGATGTACTGCAGAATATTTTTATAAAATCCCAGGCCAGGAAAATCACCTTCATGTTTTTCTGTGTTTTATCTTCAGCTACTTTGACACAAAGGCATCTGCTGTGATGCTCACACCTTTGATAAACTCTTGCATGTGTCAGCTTCCTTTTTATAGATACAAAAATATGTAAATGTACTGATCTGAATTATAATATATCTGACTGTCAAAATTTCCCAGATTCAAATCGAAGTGAATCAAATCAAATCGAATTAAATCGAATCGTGGAACGAATCGATTCGGGACCTTGTGAATCGGAATTGAATCGATTCTAGAAATCAGTGACGATAACCAGCACTATTGCACACCACTTTCTTATATGCGCTTTTCTTGTTAACACACAGAGTACACACCGCTGTGCACTGCCCACGTACACGCAAAGTCAGCTGATCTCATCTGATGCAGATTTGCTCCTTGATCAAGTGACATTTGTCTGGATTTTTGGCACGAGTGGCGATCAGCACCGCGGCTGGATGTCCCGATTTACATACCCAGCGCAGCTGATACTCACCAGAATAATTTACTAAAATTATATGCACTCCTGTTATTAAGTCCAGTTCAGTCTGTTATGTTGATAACGGTTTCAAACGAACGTTAATAGGTGTGTTGCTAAGCCTAATAACTTAAATAACAAACTTGAAATGTGCCCGTCCCATTTCCCCTTTATTGTTTTTTCTCTGTGCTGTAAATCTTCTGTCTAAGAAGAAATCTGAGGCTGCTGTTCTGAGAATGAGCTACCAAAGCTTTTTCTGAATAAATCAATAAAGATCCATTTATGGAAAGCTGTGATGAAGGCAGTTTTGTCTTTAATTATATTCAACAATATAATATATTCGACCACTTATAAGTGATTTTTCTAAGTTTAATACACTAAAGTTAAGGTTATATACCTAATTTCTAGTAAGTGGCCCAGCCCCTCCTATATTTTTATGTATGTGGCCCTCAGTGAAAACAGTTTGGACACCCCTGCCCTACTGTGTATAAGGACCATAAATGGCACCTGTTAAGAGACGTGGTTACGAAGAGGATTTCAAACTCAATGCTGTCAGTCACACAGTAGAAGTTGGGAACAGAGCAGCTGTGAAATCTGTCTTTGTTACTATGCTCTGCATCTTTTAGTTTACATTTTGACTGCACAATTGTGAGCTTTTTGTTATGCACAAAAACAACATTGTTTTCTTTTATTTATGGAGCATTATTATTTAATAAATGCTCATAATTTATTTTTGAGTAAATTTTATGTACATCTATGCTCTATGTTAATAAAAGTGCCTGTGTGACATCTGGGACACAGCTCTCTTTTTGTTCTTACTTTATGGCTTAAAAAAAATATCGAGATATATATCTTATATCGCCGTCCAGGTAAAATATATTGAGATATGAATTTTGGGTCATATCGCCCAGCCCTAGTATGAGTGAGTTTTATTAGGCTGGGAATGAGCTACAAATGCATTTTGAAAAGCCTGGCAATGCGAGGAACCATTATTACAGAGAGACATTTAAACAGGATATTAAGATAAGATAAGATAACCTTTATTAGTCCCACATGTGGGAAATTTGTTTTGTCACAGCAGGAAGTGGACAGTGCAAAAGTTATATAGCAATTATTATTATTGAGAGCCCAGTTGCTTTACAGACGTAAGTACGACCTGGACGCCGGGATAGATTTTATTGTCAACCAACTGCAAGGGTCTGGGAAGGATCACGGTTATCGGTCAAGTGTTTCGTGCCCACAAATAAGTATTTCATGGGCACGTTATACTATTTCGAGGGCACGAAGTAGTATTTTGTGGCCACAATTTATTTATTTTTTGGACCATGTCATCAGAGGAGCTCCGTATTGAGTTGTTAATTAAAAAAGCCATTATTACACGTTTCACAGAACACTTCACTTAAAAGTAATGCAGTATGATACTTAATTACTCCTGGGAAAAGGTTATTTATTATACTACTTGTTACATTAGTTGCAAGTTGCTCTGTAAAAAAGCTAACAATAAAAAATAACAACGAGGCTACAACTCCACACTCCAGCACAAATCTTCCATCTCTAAGGTCTTTGTCTTAGTAGAATTCAAAGCTGACTGCAAAAAGAAAAGATGGCTGCTGGGCTCGGCATTCATTCAGCTTTCACTCTGTTCTTAGCTAGCTTTGCATTAGCATGCTCTATTGGCAGATGCTAGCAAAGAATCAAAGTTGTGTGAGGAACATTCTGCGGTTGTTTCTGTCCTGCATGCAGTTTCCCACTTTACCGTTTATCTCATCCTTTTGTGCAATAAATGTAAATGTTGCTGTTTTCCTGCTCTGACCTGCAGACTGAAATCAGCTGATTGTAGTGCGAGTGCTAGAACTGACAAGTGGGATCGATAGGCAGACTAACAATTCCAAGGAATTGGACTACTGGGAACTGTTTTTCTCAATTCCCATCCCTGTTCATTACAGTTGCAACAGGCTCAATATTATCTTGCCTTGTTTGTGCGCGGATTTCCCCAAAGTGTGTGGTGGTCACCATTATTGACAGTCTGGTGCAATAAGTAGCTTTGTTAGGACTTGTCTGTGTTACGGTTTCACAGATTGTCACGGGCTTGCAATAGCCACATTGGCCAGCAGGTGTCACTGTGGAGATGGGATTCAGATTGTTTTGAAACCTCAGTACACGCCTCGCTCTGCCCATCTCTAGTACCTGATCATTTTTCAAGCTCAGATGGCGTCCCTCAAGTAACTTTTTTTTCAGCTGCACCACAGCAGATATGTCCGTCTCACCCCGTCCCAAGCATCCTCTTGCTACAGCAGCCCTCTACACGTCTTCCCTTAATGGAGGACATATAAATATTTTCTGTGGTTCCTCTTTTCCTCTTGCTTGCATGTCTGTCTAATTTTGTCTCCAGAATGCTTGACCTGTGCTGTCTCTCTAATTTATGTCATTTCTAATTTGGTCCATTCTCTTCACTCTCAATAAAGAAACCTTAGTATCTTCCACTCTGCCACCTCCAGCTTGTCATCCTGTCAGCAGGTCTCACTTCCACCAGATAAACCTTTCCTTTTCACTCTTACTGCTATTCTTCTGTCACAAATCCTCATGTCAACCTACCCTGCCTGGACTCTCTGCTATCGCTCACTTGTGCGCTGTGAATAGCCTACGACGTGGGCTGCACGGCCCTTACAAAAAGCAAGATGCATACAAAAGACTATTTATTTTAAATAAAATGGTGTGTTATTTTCATTTTCATTATTTCTTAAAAATGATAACTGTCTGAAAAGACTTGAGAACACCACGATTTCTAAAAGCGTTAGAAATCATGTATGATCAGCAGAGTTGGTCAAATAAAGTCATACTGCAGGTATCTTATACTGTGTGTTATTTTCAGATGTTTGTGTAGATTTGTGTATTTGACACACAGCCAGTTAAGCTGTAATCACTCTGCTCCAGGTGAGAGATCCCAAGACCCTGCTGGCTTTGCCTGGTGTGCTGGTCGGAGACATGGGGAAGAAGCTGGGTCAGAACGGACTGGATAATGGGTAGGTGACTGCAAATGCTGCATTTGTAAAATAAGATGGAAAACACAAGCAAATAAAGACATGATGCCCTTGATGTTGTGGAAATATGTTCTCACTGGCTATTGCAGTCAGAGACATAAGTGTTGGTGTGCTGGAATGGTACACACAGTGTTTCAGAGTACTGAACGAACATTACAGTTCTCTTCGTGAATCTTTTTAACCACACATTTGACATTTAGACTGTATGACTGTGTCTTAGGGGTGGGCGGTATTATGGATGTTTATATTAATAATTTTATCCAAAGAAGTTTCCTCAGGTAGTTCTGGAAATAAAGGAAATCGACTCTTTACAAAGTGGAGAATTTGTAAATAGCATAAAAATGCTCCAGAGGAACATTAAACTGCTTCGGGAGCTGCGAAAATGAGGCAACAATTCCATCTACAAAAAGGTCTTTGATATTTCTAAGTCCATTGCTTTCCCATATTTTAAAAGGCAGAGTCCATCATGGAGGGTGGGAACATATGATTTGAGCAGATAGGTGCTTTAATTGACATTAAGTGTAACTCAAACCTTTTCCTACTTCAATCAAAGCTTTATTCGCCACATGCAGGTTGCCCCCCCCCCCCCCCCCCCCGACCTTACACACACAACACAGACATTACATGGGGATACAAGTCGGAGATCGGTAGCGTTACAGAAAAACACTGAAATATACACTACAGTGGGAAAGTGCAAGAGGAAAAAAAGAGACCTCTACTCATGCTGTGCTTCCATGGTAGGACAGCATGAGAACAGGAAACAAAAAAACTCCTCTGCACAAAAAGCACATAAATGTCCACAGTACAACTTTGTGAAAGACATGACAAGCCACAGGATTGGGTGGGGGGTGAGGAGTAATACAAGGCGAACACAGCAGCCGCCCTGCACAGCGCTACCATTCCAGCGCGGCACACAAACCCGCCGTGCCAATGCTTGAAGACACTTGGAAAGGGAGGGGGATGAGTGTGTGCTTATCAGTGTAAGTGTATGTGTGTGCGTGTCCATAGTTCAGCTGAGACAGTGTCCTTCGCCCTGCCAGGCTAAGTAAACAGTCTTCCAGCCAACCCAGGTGGCCTTGCATGGAATGGGAAGGAACAGACTAAACACAGTCGTTATCAGGGTGTTGTTTTTCGGCTCCAGCCTCGAGACCACCGCTGGCGCCAAAGGGGTATCCGCATGAAGTGATGGTGCTTTTTACTTTAGTGCGAACAGCTCATATGAATTTCAAAGCAGTTCTACAGTCCAACACTGGTCTCTCAATCTCCTGTTGGAGAGCCGCGAGCTTCGCCATACTTGCGTTCTTTGATGTTGTCATTTCTTGTGCTCAAGGAGCCGATTTCTGAGAACTCACGGCAGTGTGCCTCCCCAAGATGTCATACAATTTGCGCCCAGAGATCTTATTCTGAGCTAGCCCTTCCGAGATGTATCCAGTCTGCAGTCAGAGATCTTATTCTGAGTATTCACAGCAGCCGTAGCCTCTCCAAGATCTTATCCGTGCTGACTCAATAAAACCCATTTTGAGAAACTCACGCCTCTCCCATCATTCCAATCCCAGCAGGCAGCCTTGTGGGGGTTTGAACAGCCGGTTCCGCTTTCTTAATTCTTCGATAAGTCAGGGCCAAGCCAGCTCCGATCCGCCAGAACCCTGTTACCATGGTTCCGAATAGGTAGATATTGCACCCAGATTCTGAGCGAGTCATACAACAAAGGGTTACGTCTATAGTTGTACAGTTCTAATGGCAGCGCTGGACTCAACAAAGCTCATAGGCACGTTTGACTCAATGACTCAATTTGGAGCCAAGCTGGAGTCTCTGTAGTGAAACTACTCATCCAGTACAGCATATTTTGAATATTTGCTTCCCAATAATAAGACTGAAAGTTTGGCCTAGTTCTCTGTATGAAATCTTTATGAATTCGTGGACTTTTGCCGTTCCAAATAAATGCAGAGATATACTTAGTCAGTGTTATAAAATACTTATTGGGTAAGTAGCATGGGATACATTGAAATAAATAAAGGAACTTGGGTCGTATGTTCATTTTGATAGAACTGATGCAGCCAGTTAATGACAGTAGTAAACTGGTCCATCTCTGAAGATCTGTCTCAGTATTCTCAAGCAGCGGGACAAAGTTTCTTTCATAAAGACCTTTGTATGAGTGGGTAACCTTAACCCCCGATAGGTCACATACTCTGATTTAACTTTAAATTGAAAATTTGAAAATGAAACCTTCCTGGCTACAGAGTTAATACAGAGAAATTCACTTTTATGCAGGTTCAACTTGTAACCTGAAAGTTTGCCAAAACATTCAAAAATGGCGAGAGCACGGGAAGAGATCATAAAGGCTCTGACATATACAGCAGGAGATCGTCAGCATATAAGGATATTTTGTGCTCCTGGTCAGCTCTGAAGATGCCCTTAATGCAATTGTCAGCTCGCAGTTTAATCACCAATGGATCAATTGATAACGCAAAAAGAAGAGGGGACAAGGGACATTTCATTGTTTTTCTTTACGCTACCTGTTCTGACGTGTCTCACCGATGTGATGTTTGTGTAATGTATGTATGGCTGGAAGAGGTAAATCATCATCTACATCATCCTCATCCTCCTCGATTTCTCGGTTTTATCTGAATGTGGAAGCAGAGGTCATCCAGGTCTTTTTGTCTTTAAGACATTGCTGTAGCGTAGCTAATTCTTGTGTCTTCTGTCTTCATGTAAAGGAAGGTTGGAGATTGGCTTATTCTGTAATTAGCTAAGACAGCTGGGTCAAGCGATGGGTTTTAAGTAGTGATTTAACTATTGTCAGCTTGAAGGCTTGTGGTATGTAGCCAATGATTAGGTTGATCAAATTTAACACTTATGCATCAAATCAAAATCAAATCAATTTATTTATATAGCACTTTTCACAGGATAAAAACCACAAAGTGCTTTACAGTAATATTAAACAGAAATACATAAAATACATTAATAATAAAACACAGCACAAATCTAATTAAAAGCCAATCTAAATAAATGAGTCTTAAGTTGCTTTTTAAAAGAATAAATACAATCAAGGCAACGAAATGATGTAGGGAGAGCATTCCACAACCTGGGGGCTACCGCTCTAAAAGATCGATCACCTCTGGTTTTAAAATATGTTCGAGGGACTACCAACAAGCCTTTGATTAGAAGATCTCAGGCTGCGAGAGGGAGCATGGGGTTCTAAAAGATCAGAAATGTAAGAAGGGGCATCACAATTCAAAGCTTTAAAAGTCAGTACCAAGATTTTAAAATGAATTCTAAAATGTACTGGAAGCCAGTGTAATGAGCGTAACACTGGTGTAATGTGCTCTCTTTTTCGTGTCTCAGTTAAAAGCCTTGCAGCAGCATTCTGGACTAACTGGAGACGGTCAAGATTCCTTTTGCTCAAACAAAGAAAAAGACTGTTACAATAATCTAAGCGAGAAGAAATAAAAGCATGAATAACCATCTCTAACTCAGACTTAGACAGCAAAGTTCGCAGTTTGGAGATGTTTCTTAGCTGAAAAAGGCAGTTCCTTATTAACTGGCGAGAGTGTTGTTCTAGGGACATGGCAGAATCAAACATCACACCAAGGTACCTGAGGCTCGGGTGAACAGATGAGCCAAGAGAACCAAGATGCTGTTTGATTAGAGATATCTGGTTGTCGGGGGCAATAATTAGAGTTTCTGACTTCTCAGAGTTCAACTGTAAGTAGTTGTCACCAAGCCACTGTTCAATGGAAGCTAAACATTTAATTAAAGAGGACAGTTTATGGACTTCCATCGGCTTAAAAGAACAATAGAGCTGAATATCATCAGCATAGAAGTGATAAGACACTTCAGGGAACTGCCTAATTATAAGTCCTAGATGAAAGGTGGGACATCAATGAAAGGTGGGACTTCTTTGAGCAGTCTTTTAGGAATGGGGTCTAAAAGATATGGTGACGTTTTAGAGCAGGGGTGTCCAACGCCAGGCCTCGAGGGTCGGTGTGCTGCAGGTTTTAGATGTCCTTGATCCAACACAGCTGATTTAAATGGCTAAATGACCTCCTCAACTCCTCAACTGAACCCTTGGTTTAGTGAAAGTAATTGTTGAAGTTAATTCGATGATCAATTGGACAAAGAGTCTAAATGTCAGTGGTATTGAAAGTAGCTGGGCATAACTAAACATTTGGACCACTGAGCAGGAAAGTGCAGAAGGGACAGGTGAAGGTGCCTTGCTGCTAGTGAGTTGGCTATGAGCTAAGCTAAGCTGGTGAATCCAGCTACAACGTGAATGAATACTGTGAAAAAGCAGGTGATCGAACAAGATAAAACACATGAAGATTAGACTTATAAAATAAGAATCTTTAGTAAATTACTGTGAAATTGTGTTAAAATTATTTTTAAAAAAAAACCCCACTTTATTCCTCGAGATCTCTTTGGTTTTGGAAAATATGACCTAGACTTACTAACCACAGCTTTGTGGGAATCACCCAATTCAGTGCCCTGCGCTATATTTTAAATAATACAGTCTTTTGTTGCCTCCGTCCCAACTTTTTTTCTTCTTTTAAATGTGTTGGTGCCACAAGACTAAACATTAGCAATTTTTTTTAATGAAATGGTAACATTTCTTTTTTCTGTCTTGAATTTGGGTTGATTTTTTTTATGATGATGATGACAATGATGATAACAACAACAACAATAAATATCTCTGCCTGACCTGCCTGCACACCAGAAACAAAGAAACATTAGAATCCACTGAATGGCTCGCTCTTTGATGTGTAACCAATTCTTTTCTGTAACATTTACGTCTTTCTCTCACAACAGGTTTGCGATGTTCCACAATGTGAGAATCCCACGCGAGAACCTGCTGAATAAGACCGGAGATCTGACTCCTGATGGTCGCTACGTGACACCATTTAAGGTCGGTGCAGATTTCCAGTGGCAGCCAAAGAAGGCACTTCAAACTCAACAGCCTGATTTCCTGTGCCTTAGCTTTTTTAGATATAACCATATTCTAGAGAACAATGGGTTTATTTCAGAGATGCTCTTTCTTTAAAGAACTAACTAATTATTTATAAGTTATTGAAATTATAAGCGGTGAAAAACACTTATCAACAACAAATGTAGAGATACAGTCACTTAGCTGGCTGCAAGTGGCATTTCTGACAACCGGCGGTTGAAAGCTGCTGGGAGTCGTCCCCCCCCCCAGTCATTATGTAAATGTACTGTTTATAAGATTGGGGAAACCTGCAGCAGAAGTCACTTGAATGAGTGAGGAACCATTTCTCCCACAAAACGCTTCGTCCAGATGAACAGAATCAACTTTTGGAGAATGTTGGGGGCTCTTTATGTTCCTCCCTCGCCTAACCCCACAGCCCCCACCTGATTCATCTCGCTCCCCGCTTTGTGTGAAAGGCAAGCCTGTGACCACTAGAAGTATTAGGAGGTGGATGAAGAAGGGCTTAGCAGGTCTACAGGGCTGTTTTGAGGTGATAGGCTGGGAGACACTCTGTGAAATTCATGGTGAGGACATCAGTGAGCTTACTGAGTGTATCAACATAACCTTTTCAAGTCCATTGTCCCAGCTCGGACGGTCCATCGTTACCCAAATAACAAGCCATGGGTGAGCAGGCAATAGAGAGGTGAGAATGGTTCAGGTGTTCTTAAAGGGCACGATCAGAGAGGCTAACAATGGTTAACAATGAAAGGTGGAGTGGAAACTCCAGCAGTATGAGAGAGGTGTGGAGTGGCATGTCTGCTGGACCAGACGGGGTGAGTCCCCACGTCCGCAAGGCCTGTGCCCCCCCAGCTTTGTGGAGTCCTTCATAAACTGTTCATGATGAGTCTGAATCTGAGGGTCCCAGTGCTGTGGAAAACCTCATGCTTCGATCCTGTACCGAAGACGCCACGTCCCAGAGACCCCCAGGATTACAGACCTGTGGTACTGACTTCTTACGTCATGAAGACCCTGGAACGACTCATCCTGGACCATCTCCAACCTATTGTTAGGCCGCTTATCAGAGGCTCTGATGGGTGCAACAAATTTTGAAAGCAGAACTGAGACGGAGAGCCGTAAGCTGCTGCAAATGTGTGCCGCCATCTTGGTATATAGTAGAGATGGACCGATCCGATATTACGTACTCGGTGCAGATTGAGTCTAAATCCCTGAAATGTCTCTGTCAACGCATTTCAAGCAGTTTGTCCAAAGTTTGTTCGTTCTGCGCTCCAGATGGGCCGAACGCGTTAAGAATTTAAATCGTGATGACTGCGTTTAAGCCGCTGACAGCGAGTTTTTTTGTTTTTGGAAACTAGTTCGTCCATGTTTGGACTTCTTCTGTGTTGTAAATGTGCAAATCAGTCTGAGCATAATTACATTGCCCCGCCCATCAAAGTCTATGCATGTGCGAATATATCGCCCATCGGCGATTGTTGGACTGACGGGTGTCGGTTGGAAGATTTTTACATATCGCCCGACCCTAGTCTGAATAAACCGCGCAGTCCAGCCACAAATTGAACACTTGTGTCCGACTCGTCTCTCTGCTGTGCACCCTCATCCAACACCACGCAGTGCAGGGTGCAGGGTGCAGGGTATAGGAAGGCTCCTGCAGTGGTTGGGTTGCATTAGCATGGCTAATGCCAGGTGCACAGTATCATCACCAAATACATGCAGATACATGTGGACGGGGCTTTCATCAGTGCTGGTGATTTTAACAAAGCATGGTTAAAGACGGACTCACAGTACGTGGAATGTGCCAACAGAGGAAAAACACATTAGACCAAGTGCCCAGTGCAGTGAACCCAGTGAAGGCTGCCGCCTGTGATGGTATGTGTACTCAAGGCATGCTGGGTATCGTCACTGATTTCTAGAATCAATTCGATTCCGATGCACAAGGTCCCGAATTGAATCGAATTGTGGATCGATTCAGCCCCGACCGTGTCCATGCCGTGAGAAAGTCACATCTCACTGATTCTGATCCGTCGGCGGCTCCGCGCTTTGTGTTCACGTCTTTGTGCAGAATCCGTGTTCCTGCTCTCATTTACTGTTTTAGCTGTTTGGTGGTTGTTGAAATTTTGTGAGGTTTAACCTGAGATTCTGGCGTTTTGGGCAAAATAAATGTATATTTAAAAATCGATTCAGGATTTTAATGAATCTATATCCCGTTATCCAAGCCAGAATTGATTTTAATCGATAAATCGATTATCAAAACCCACCCCTATTATGGAAGCCTTCACAAAGATCTCCCTAACAAAGCCGACGTCCTACCCTGCCTGATTTCTGCAATCAGGCTGCAATAATTCTGCCATCAGCAGACTGTGACTCGGTGCTTTAAAGGTCGATTCAATTCGAAGCTTCAGGCCGTCTCCTACAGCAGTGTTTCTGACCTTATTAATCACCTGAAATGTTTCGAACAAAGCAGCACATATTACTGGCATAAATATTCACGCACGTGTGTATATTTCTGTCAGAGTACTCTGTGCCTGCCCAGCATTTGAATGGCATGTAGTTGCTGGCACTGCGGGATCGAGAAATGAATGAATTCACATTTAAGTTTTGATTTTGTAAGAACATCAGCAGTGCAGTTAAATAATCATTTTGTTTTCATATTCAGAAGCGCAATTCAGCAATCCTGTGAAGGACCACACGACCATTTTATAAATGGCTAATAATAATAATATCTTTGCTTTGTTTTTAATCAGTCCTCAGTGTTTCTTTTGTGTCTTCCAGGACCCTAAAAAACGTTTTGGGGCATCTCTTGGTGCCTTATCAGGGGGCAGAGTGTATATCACCAGGATGGCTCTTATCAACCTGAAGTTAGCTTTGACAGTGGCTATCCGCTTCTCAGCTGCCAGGAGGCAGTTTGGACCCAAAGACACAGAGGAAATCCCTGTTTTAGAGTACCAGTTACAGGTAATAATATAAGGTAAAGGTAACATTTAGTGGGTAAAATAAGTTTCACCCAGTTTTCTAACTAAATATATTTGTGAAGGTGTTTTTGACATTTTCCATAAATGTCTATGAATTAAGTTGACATGTGAAACAGGGAAAAGGTGTTGAACACATGAAGGAAGTGAGGTGCCAAATGCATGGAAAGTTAGGACACTGAAGCCTGACAGCTGCCACCTGTCAGTAATTAGAAGACAGCACTGCCACGATGTCAATATTAATACCAGCTGATTCATTCATAAGCAGGTGTCACACAGGAAACCTCTCGATGTTTAACCCCAGGGAGCTTTCTCAACACCTTTGCAACCTTATTGTTGGGAAACGTACTGATGTCATCGAGAATTTCCAAACTACTGAAGGCTCGAGTGAGCACATAAACCGTCCACGACCAGGTGCAAGATTTCAGACAGAGGGGTGAAATGAAATGTGAGAAGAGTTGTCCAAGAGTCAGTGACTACTTGTCGAGATCTACAGAGAGACCTGGAATCAGCAGATAGACAGCGTGTTAGTAAGCGAGCTGCTTGCTCATGTTTGCCGCTCTGATGCTGGACAGGAGGCCCCGTGTGTTACTGAGGCAAGTTATTGGCCAGCAGATGGATGGGTCCGGTCCCTTCTCAGGATCAGGACTGTCCTGGACTGTTAGGGTTTCCAAGTGTGCCTCGTATATTAGCAGCTGATTCATTGGTGCTGCCTGCACCAAGCTAGCCGCATAAAGTGTGAAAGATAACACCACAGTGTACTAATACTATGTAATCTATAATCCCCAGTTGAGTTTAATAATAATAATAATGATAATAATGATGATAATGATGATAATAATGATAATAATGATGATAATAATGATAATGATAATAATAATGATAATGATGATAATGATAATGATGATAATGATAATGATAATAATAATAATAATAATAATGATAATGATGATGATAATAATACTAATAATAATGATAATGATGATAATAATGATAATGATAATGATGATAATGATAATGATAATGATAATAATAATGATAATGATGATAATGATAATGATGATAATGATAATGATAATAATAATAATAATAATAATGATAATGATGATGATAATGATGATAATAATAATGATAATGATAATAATAATGATAATGATGATAATGATAATGATGATAATGATAATGATAATAATAATAATAATAATAATGATAATGATGATGATAATAATACTAATAATAATGATAATGATGATAATAATGATAATGATAATGATGATAATGATAATGATAATAATAATGATAATGATGATAATGATAATGATGATAATGATAATGATAATGATAATAATAATAATAATAATAATGATAATGATGATAATAATGATAATGATAATGATGATAATGATAATGATAATAATAATGATAATGATAATAATAATGATAATGATGATAATAATGATAATGATAATGATGATAATAATGATAATGATAATAATAATGATAATGATGATAATAATGATAATGATAATGATAATAATGATAATGATGATAATAATGATAATGATAATGATAATAATAATGATAATGATAATAATAATGATAATAATAATAATAATGATAATGATGATAATAATGATAATGATGATAATAATGATGATAATAATAATAATAATAATGATAATAATAATAATAATAATGATGATAATGATGATAATAATAATGATGATAATGATAATAATACATTTTATTTGAAAGCGCCTTTCAAAACACTCAAGGTCACTGTACACAGTAGAATAAAAAGCAACATAAAAGCATAAGACATAAACAAATAAAATAGCAGAGTGGAGAGGTTATGTGGGATAAGCTATAGAGAGTATGAGCGTGCAGCGTTTAAAGCGTGGAAGTACTGACCTTACTTTGAGTTTGATTCCGTAAAAAGTGACAAAAACATTAGCATCCGTTGTTCGTGGGAAGAAAACTTCTTTTTACAGCGAAAAAAACCCCTAAACTTCCGAGCAAGCACCGAGTAGCTACGACGTAATGGGAAACTCACAGAGAAACTCGCGGATTCTTCCACTGACCACTGCGGCACACCTGCACCAGGACAAACCTCCGCCTACCCCGCTCCTGCTTTACAGGTGAAAATAGAGCAACAGGACCGCTAGTCTTTGATTTTATTTATTTCCTGCTGTGTTTTAATTGCATCTCTTTGAAAGACTGAGTGTAAACACACACAAAAAAATATTTTACGTGCTGGAATGTGCAGAAAATAGGTTTAAATGTTAAACTAATTTCTTCCAGTCAGCGAATGTTGCAGATAATTAAATTTTTGCTTGATGCATAAAGTTAAAAGATTAAAACTAATAAAACAAGTTTTAAAAAGAGACTTTTCCATTTGATTACATTTTGTATGATGGATTATGCAGAAAAAGTAGAATTGAGCTGAAAGATCTATCACTTTATCACCTATTCAGGTTGTAAATCGTGTTTTTAAAAAGTAACTAAGTAACTAAGTAATTAATTACTTTTGAAAATAAGTAATCAGTAAAGTAACGGGAATACTTTTTTGGGGAAATAATCAGTAATTAGTTCCTGATTACTTGACCAACACTGTTAACCACTGTCAGAGCTGTTTTATTCATTCTTATTTTCAGTGTTAGCTCTGAGTTGTGAGAAATATTTTTTCTGTTTAGATTTAAAGTTACTGTTTGTAGCAGTTACATCACTATTGTGTGCGCTTAGGCTTTTATTATTGGAATTAAAGCATAATTTAATCATTAAAATATCTTATACATCATGGAAATGGAAAGTAACAATAAAACGACTGAAGTTGGATAAATTATAAAATCTGGACTGGAAGCTTTGAATCTTTCCTCAGGGACACACCATCACACTGCTGTTAGTGAAGATGTAAAAGCAGTTCAACTACTAAATATCCAGAAATTATAAATCCTCACATAAGAAGAATTCAGATACAGTAATGATCTGTATTCTGACATAGTGCAGAGTAAATAAGGTTTGGTATATATTCTGAGTTTTCTGAGTCCATCAGTGTATTATGGGAATCATGTTTTTAATATTGAACAGCAACAGTAAATAAGTGAATGAGTGTGGCTGCTGTTATTATATTCCATGTTTTATTGTGTGGTTTTCCAGCAATGGCGTCTGATTCCGTACTTGGCGGCAGCATATGCTCTTGAAAACTTCACCAAATCCACCTTCATGAACTTTGTTGAGTTTCAGATTGGACAGATGTTGAAAGACAAAAGTGACACAGTGAGTAAGCAAGCAGCATGTGTGTATTTGGATGCTCGGTTTTTATGAAGTAAAGTTGAATATATCTGTTTCTCAGGCAGAGATGGGCAGAGAGATCCATGCAATTGGTTGCTCCAGCAAACCACTGGGATCATGGACTGCTCAAAGAGGCATCCAGGAGTGCCGGGAGGCCTGTGGTGGACACGGATACTTGGCCAGTCAGTCTCTCTCTCTGTCTCAATATCACTCCTGCACATGCTCACTTAGGGCTGGCTGTCTCTCAGGAGGACGGGCAGGTCATCTACTAATCAGAACACTGGTTTGATCCAAGTCTGCATGTCAGCTATTGTCCAGTATATTAATGTTGAGCTTAAAATAATCTGCAAAGCCCTCTCAAAAAAGATTGGAGAAGATAACGCCCCTCACAGTGCATCCTGACCAAACCAGTGTCATAAAAGGGAGGCACTCATCCACAAATACAGAATCTTTTCACTTTAGGCAGCATGTTTCCAGTCCCAGTCATATCCGGTCGTTAAGTGATGGCGTGACGAATCCTACTTAGGACTACTAATCCTAAGTAGTCTGCGTTTAATATGGATTTTGTGTTGTTAACATGTTTAATGTTTTGTATTTTCTTCTATTTAATCTCAAAAAGCTCCTAAAACAGTCAGTGATCACTGTTGACCTCCCTCAGCTTTTATTACCGCTAATCATTTATTTAAGCTCAGTTATTAAAACCTTAGGATGTAACTGCAGCCCAGCCCATGCAGCAGTATATGAATGACTAACCTCGTATTGTGGATGGATTATCTCAGTTGTTCTCCTGCTGAAGTTTGGTCCTTTTACAGCATCCTGCCATGCGATTACATTTGTTCCTGACCACCAAGAACACTCACGTTAACTTTTATCCAGTGGAAAAAAAGTTAGCTTGTTTATATTATGCTAACATAGCTGTGTCGCTAGCGGTCACGTAGCACATCATTATATACCAGCTAGCCAAACTTCAGTAACCCTACAAACGTCACTGCTGTTTAGTTTTCTGTCTTCATTTATGTTGGAAGTGATAACAGAGCTGTACGTTTCAATTTGTTTCCAAAACCCCGCAGTCAGGACATGCTATATTGTATTTAGATAGAAGCTAGCGAGCTAACTTCCTGCTAACTTCTAACTCCGTTAAATGTCATAAATTGCGTTTTCATGGATGCCTGGATGTTAAACTCAATTGTTACACCTGGTAGAGCAGAACGCTGATCATTTTATTAAAGATGAAAGACTTTAGACAGTTTTTCAACTCTCAGTAATGCCATAGTGATCGTTTGATAAATGGACCTGCAGCGGAGTTTAGGCCCAGACACGACTAGTGACGTCAGACTTTACGACCAGATAAAGGACACACACTGGTCCTTGTTTTCTCCTTGGATTTAACTATAATTGCTGTTTGTGTGGAGGGTTTCCATGTGAGTGACCACAGCTGCATATTTTTTATTTTGTCATTTTATTCCAAGACGAATTATAAACCAGGATGCTGCTGAAAGGTTCTCTGCCATGTTTGATGCTGATTTAAACTTAGTGATGTGGACTCAAATGTTTCATCCTTCAGCAGTCAGTGTAACTCTATTTTAGACAAAGTGGCACCTCTGGAAAAATCTACTATCCTATGTTTAAATGTTTGTCTTTGGATGAATGAAAATATTAATAATTTGATTATTGCTCCCAATCATATGATTTCAATATTAGACAGCATATCAGTTTCTTAGACTCTTCTGTTAAATCGAACCTCAGAAACCTCACTGTCATATTCAACAGTTCAATAGAGCATCACTCCAAACGGCTGGTTCAGAGCCGTTTTTATCATCTAAAGCAGGAGTAGATCTCACCCTGGGTCAACACACCTGAATCACATGATTAGTTCATTACCAGGCCTCTGGAGGACTTCAAGAAATCTTGAGGAGGTCATTTAACCATTTAAATCAGCTGGATCAAGGACAACTTAAACCTGCAGGCCCTCGAGGCCTGGATCTAAGGATCTTGAGAACTTGAGATGATTCTTCATGCTTTTATTTCGTCCTTTTTTGGATTATTGTAAAAGTCTCTTTACTTGTTTCTTTAGACTGTGCAGAATGCTGCTGCAAGACTTTTAACTGGCACAAACAGAAGGTCACATATCGCTCCAGTTCTAGCTTCTCTTCATTGGTTGCCAGTAAAGTTAAAGTTTGGTTCAGGGAGCCTCTCTCTCTGTACACGTCACCCACCCTGGATCAGCAAACGGCCCCAGACCATCACACTTCCTCCTCCATGTTTGACAGTTGATGCCACACACTGTGGAGCTTTCACCTACTCAACGGCGTACAAAGATCCTGCGTGACGAACCGAAGATTTCAAATGTTGATCCATCAGTCCATAACACCTTCTTCCAGTCTTCAGTAGTCCAATGGTGGCATTTCATGGCCCAGACAAGCCTCAGTCTGACGTCTGGCTTTCTTTCTGCAGCTCGTCCTGTCAAACCTGCAGCTCGAAGTCTTCTCTTCACAGCTGAAGCTGAGACTTGCTCACTACGCTATTACGCTTGAAGCTGTTGTCCTGTGAGCCGCCATCACACAAGCTGTTAACTCTCAGAAACTTGTCCTCTGATTCAGTGTCTTTGTGTCTGCCAGACCTCTTCCTGTCACAGTTTCAGTGCCTTTGGATGGTGAAGGAATCGATTCACTGCCTTTCTTTGAAATGTTTCTGTAGGAAAGACCTATATTTTTAAGTGTTATGATGGTCTGTCTCTCTTCCACTGTTAATTGGCTTTTTCTCACCATTTTTGTAGCAACATTGTTCGTGTGTCACTGAGAGAACACCTCGGATGGTTCTGTAGAGAACAGCTGGTTTATTCTCCTGCCTTCTATCTCTCTGGTGAACCTCCTTGGCTGGTCAAGGCTGTGAGTCGTTGCTTGGCAGTTTCCAAGGCCTCGGGAATGGACAGCTTGCTGTACTTGTTAGGCACCTTCTTTGTTGCACCTTTCTGCAGCTCCGATAGTTGGCTAACGTCCCTCTGTGCTACCTTGATCTTAGCCTCTAGTCTCCTCCTCTATGGAGGCTGTTGAGCTTGTAGCCAAGCATCTCACTGATCACTGCTGCTGTGGTGTAGATCTGCTGAAATAGTCTCGGTAATGGTTGCAGTAGGTATCGAGAGAGAGAGAGCTAAATCACATCTTTGGTGGGACCATCCTTTGCCTTCTTCTATGTCCACACACAGTTTTTAAAGGAACTCTGCTGGTAGGTTGTTCCAAACATCTCAGAGAACTAAGCACAGGTCTTCTGTGCTTCCTCACATCCTTCTGTCTGTAATCTCAGACACACTCGATGATGTTGAGATCAGGGCTCTGTGGGGGCCGGACCATCCAGTACTTCTTGTTCTTCTTTACGCTGAAGATGGCTCTTCATGACCGGCTGTGTGTTTGGGCTCGTTGTCCTGCTGCAGAATACATTTGGGGCCAATAAACCATCATTTATATTTCTGAAAGCTTTTTTGTTTGCAGCATTTTTCACACCTGCCTAACACTTGTGCACAGTACTGTATGTATACGTCAGTGTTTCCTTTTTAATTTCAGTGAATCGGCTGGGTGATCTGCGTGATGACAATGACCCAAACTGCACATATGAAGGAGACAACAACGTACTGCTGCAACAGACCAGCAGCTATTTGCTCTCCTGGCTCCATGCAAAACAGCGTGGTCAGTCCTCTGTTCACCAATAGATTATAAATACCTGCAGTAAAGGTCAATAAATGGGCTGGGTCAGTCACTAACACTTCTCTCTTTGGTGTTTGGTTATGGGGGGTCAGATGGTGTGCGGATTGAGTCTCCCTTTCACACCGTGGACTTTCTGGATGAGTCTCAGGAGATCCTCAAAAGCAGGTTCACTGCACTCACAGTGGACGACTGTGTGGATTCTGCAGGTACGTTACTTTCTGCTACAGCTTCAAATCAACTTTTACATGAGACAGTGGAATTTCTTCCTTTCAGATCCTCTTATATACTAAACCTTTTAAAACAGAGCGAGATTTGCAAATGAGGTAAACGTATAATTTTCAATATGTTCCACAAACGAGAGTATAGTGAATTTTAGTCACTTAGCCCTAGAGCTGGGCAATATGAGATTTTATTTTCATATCACGATATGTTTTTTTTTTTTCATTTCAGGCGATAACGATATATATCACGATATAAGCCAAATAACTATTTGTAAGATTTAAATGTGCCGTTGCTCACAAGTAAAATGTGAAATAATCAGCAGCTTGTTTTGATTTAAATATTTATTTCCCATAATAAGTTCAACAGGGTAGATGTACTTAAGGAACATGAGACTGTTTCAGATAAATAAAGGCAAATATTGCAAACTACACAAAAGGCAGCCGCTAAAGCGTTTAAGTTTCAAAATAGAACAAACAAAACAGACTAAGTTGTCAATTCCACTTAGAAACAAAATATTAATTCTAAAAATAAATCTTAGTTTGTTTTACAGAAGAACAGACAAAATTGACTAACTTTTGTCAATATCAAATAAACTGAGAACTAAAAGGAAATTCTCAATCTCTCCTTGTTGTAAAGCTGAGCTTTTCAAACAGTTTTAACAGTTACTTTAGTCTGACAAAAGCCGAATGACGAATTATCGCTTCCAGTCAGAGATTGAGCATGCACCGCTTTATTGTATTTCCAGACTTGCTTTCGGCACATTTACAGTGCGCGCTACTCTGTTTTTGTCAGACTTGAAATATCAGAAATACCTTCACACTACGCAACTTCTTTGGCTCTTCCGTTCGACAGTCTCTCCGGCGTTGGAACCATCATCGGTTTTCTCTTCGGTAACCTTCGGTCACGCTCTCGGTTGATTTTTCTCTAGTCGGCACACTCATTTCCTCCATTACCCGGGCGGCACGGCGGCTGGCTGCTTCCCAAACAAATACACATGTGCAGCTTGACACTTGTGCTGTAGTAACAAGTCACGTGACGCTGCAGCTGTGATTGGTTCGGCTCTGCGCTACTTAATTTGGATTGGCTGTTCTTTTTTTTTTCTTTTAAGAGGACAAGAGCGGTGAGGCTTATCGCAATAGTTTAACTTTTCTATCGAGAAAAAGTTATTTCACAATACATATCGTTATCGTTCTATCGCCCAGCTCTACTTAGCCCTGATATTCAGCTTTACATTAAATGAACAAATGCAGTCTGATTGTGATCTGTTGTTTAAGTTTTGTTTAAAGTTAAACAGTTTAATTGAGCAAATTTGACAAACTTTACCACAAACACAAAAATATCAGTTAAGTTCATTTCCCTGCTGACCCAGTAAGAAACAGGCTCCCTCCTCAGGATCTGGGGTCAGTTCTCTTTCTCAGCCTCTGCTGTGGGTCTGAGACGACCCCACACTGCACGCTGGTCCTAATCCAACACCATCGATGGGATTACAAAGGAGGGGAGGTGGGGAACATAAATAAAAAGGGGAACCGATAGAGCCGCATGTGTCTGCTTCTCTGCACTGTAAGCTGCCTGATTGTGATTTTTAATAGTTGGCCATAAACATGTAAATGTATCTGCCTTTCTGATGTGACTGGTTCAGCGTGACTACAGACCATATTATTGAAACCTTTCCAGTGTAGCTAACATCCTCCCCCTTGTCTGTCAGTGCCTTTGGCAGCCTATAAGTGGCTTGTGTGTTTCCTGCTGGAGGAGAGTCAGAAGAAGCTGGAACAAGAGCGAGCGTTGGGCAACGATGACTTTGAAGCCCGTAACAACTGCCAAGTAAGACCAATGACTGTGTGCAGACACACACATACACCAACTTCACATCCAAACATCTGATTCTGATTCAGCATCATCTGCAGCTTCACTGGCTGAAGTTTGGACAGAAACTTGATGCTTTTTATCCAAATCAGACTGAACTAAAGGTCGTTTGATTTGGATTCATCGAGCAGAGGTGAAGTCTGAGACAAACTTACTCCAGACTGGCATGAACCCAGTATTTGAGATGACCTGTTACAGCCTGTGTTGCTGTCAGTGATGGACCTCTTAGTCAGCAGGAAGCTTTTATGGTCCCGGGGAAAAGAGTATGAACACTCTAAGATTTGTCTGTCCACTCCAACCTTATATCGTCTACTCAGGATGTAAATCATAGTAAACAGATCAGGTGAGAAATATTCATAGCAGGCTGTGCAGCACCACGATGCAGACATTAGCCTGTATCTGCAGTACTGTATATACTGCACCAAAAGTTATAGAAACCAAACGGCTTCCCTGATTCCTCGATCCATGGATCAGTCAGTAGTGAAGCAGTCGGTGTACTTGATAATATCTGAAATGTGACATTTGTCAACATCTCTTTGCAGAATGAATGTCTTTGTTTCTCTGGACAGTCCACATCCACAGAACACAATATTTACACTGTCAACAGAAACCTGATGAAATGCCCCCATTACTGTCTGCAGTCAGC
The DNA here is from genome assembly GCF_963576455.1 of Neolamprologus multifasciatus. NCBI lineage: Eukaryota > Metazoa > Chordata > Actinopteri > Cichliformes > Cichlidae > Neolamprologus > Neolamprologus multifasciatus. The sequence goes on from NC_140441.1 coordinate 46,739,352, forward strand.
ACAGTTTCCTCCACTATCCGTTGCTTCTGTCATGTGACCTGATGTCCTAATAAAGACAACAGAGCTTTTCTCTATGGTGGTGGGGGGGTGGAGCCTATCCAAGCTGCCACAGGGAGAGAGGCGGGGTACACCCCAGACAGGTTGCCAGTCCATTGCAGGACTAGCATATTTCCTAATGATAAAGCGTTTTGTTCTTAATCAAATATAAATCAAAATATAAGTTTGATCAGTTTATAAATAAGAAATGTAGTTTGAAATATCTAATGCTATGCTAATTGTGCTATGCTAATCTAATGCTAAAGCTTGAGTTCTGTGTGTGTCACATATTAAATACATACATAAAAAATACAAATAAATATGTCTACGTTTACCAGTACAATGAATCAGAAATTACAACACCAGTGATTCTAATAACAGACCTCACTGAGAGCTGAGTATCGTGTGTGTGTGTGACTTACAGAGAAGTTTATTTTAGGCAACAAGAACGTGCCTGAAATAAACAAATAATAAATAAATAACCTAACAGAGTTTTAAAAGTAAAAGAAAGTATTACTCTGTATTTGAGTTGATGTTCATGTTACAGAAATGTTCATGTGAAATTACACAGATCTAATTAGAATAAACTGAGTGAAACATGAAGCTGAATGTGACTGAATGTGATGTGAACTTGAATTCTGCTGAGAAAAACAAAGAAACTGTAATGAAGTGATTTTAATGTTTAAACTTTGTGTTAAATCTCAGAGTCAGAGAGAAGTAGAGAAATGTGGGTGGACACTGATGGTTACATGGTTGGATGGTCAACATGCAAAGATGTGACGCCCAGTAGGAGAGAGGGGGGAGAAAGGGTGAGCAGGTACCAAAGTGGGGTGTAAAATAGATTTGAGCTTCTTCCCTTTTATCTTCTGTCAGATGAGCAGTTCAGAAGATCTCAGACAGTCACAGCTGAACATTGCAGCAGTAGAGGGGGAGCTGCAGTCCGACCTGTGAAGTGATTTTCTCATTTGTGGCTTTTCGTCTGCTCATTTGTTCTGTGCTAAAAGCTTAATTCAGAAGGATTTTGATTTGCATCACACGTCCAGGAGCTTTCCTGTCGGGTGATTATCCTCGGCCTGGAATAACAGGATCCTTCTGTGCTCATCCTTTCTCCAACCTCTTGTTACCAAACATAACAGAGTCAGCATTAGCTCAGAGCAGATTGGTCAGTATAGTATAATAAGTTTAGGTGATTTGATTGTTATTTTGTTAGTGCTAATAGTGAACATTCACCTTTTCATCTTTGGTGAAACGTAGAAGTCTGAATATTATTCTTTAGTGGGACAGATACAGGTTACCTTAGCCATAATAATAAAAAATTGTCCGGGCTACTAAAATCATCCCAGAAATAACAAGTGGGCAGCTACCGCTAACAGATGGGACTGTAGGATCTGATTTAGGCTGGTCAGGTTTCTTCATACCAGGGTGAGCAGGTAGTAGGTAAGGCCCCTTACCCACACTGGCTCCAGTTAAACTCTGCTTTATCTACTGGGTGAGACTCAGAGGACTTTTTAAAAAGCCAAAATCAGCTTCCTGTAGAGGAGTTTTGTGGGCCTGCGGATTGACGCGTCCAGAACACGAGCACATGGTTAGATTACAAATCAGCTGTTTCTGTGTTTTTGTCTTCAGTGTACTTAAATGTAAACGTCTGTGTACAGGTTTACTACTGCAGGTCACTGGCCATGGCCTACATTGAGCACACCTGCCTGCAGAGATTTCATGAGCTGACCACTAATCAGGACACACCAGCTGGTCTCAGACCAGTATTAAGGAAACTTTGTGGCTTGTATGGGCTGTGGAGCCTCAGCAGCCACATGGCGACACTGTACCAGGGTATGTAGTGGGCTCGATGCTGTATACACGGAGAAATCTTCATCGTAGTCATGTGGTAACACAGTGTTGTTGTTTCTAGGTAATTACTGGAGTGGACGTGAGCCTGCTGAGCTGGTCCAGATGGCAATCCTCACTCTCTGCTCCCAGGTACACGAGAAAGGATCAGTTTATGGCAGATATACAGGAATTTGCTCAAGTATACAGAAATGCATATGCATTCCTATGTATAGGGCACAGCTTCACTAATTATCAAAGCAATTACACATGTGGTTGCTGTAACAAGCACACGTGTGCATTTCTACTGTCGTGTTTTTGTTCTTTGTTCAGCTGTTTGTATTTATGAGTTAAGAGACGAGAATAAAAACACACGAGTGGCTCCTTTGACAGAGTAAAGCAGATAGTCTCACACATTGATCTTAAACTTGACATTTGACTCTTTTGGTACCATGAAAGTCAAAACTCTGGTATGCTTCAGGGCGTGTAGACATTTTGATTAACATGTGGACACGCCCAGAAGATTAACATGTGATTAACATGTCCACCGGAGAAGGAAGAAGTATCCTGGGTCTCAGTCAGATTTGCGATTCACAACATTTGATTTCTAAACACAAAGACAGCGAAAAAACTCAAAGCTTCAGAATCTGTCGGTGACCTCAAAGCGACTCCATCCATCGTTTGGACCATGTATGGTCAAACAGCGCCTTTTTATTGGTGTTATCCGTCTCACTTGTGCTGTCCTGTACTTTGGGAATGTCTTCATAGAACAGAAGGACATTGAAGAAATGATGGCTTGACCTGACTGTAAAATCTGCTCTGTCTCTCTCACAGCTAAAGGATGATGCAGTGGCCTTAGTGGACGTCCTGGCACCCACTGATTTCATCCTCAACTCACCTATTGGCTGCGCTGATGGACAAGTAAACACATACAAAGACAGAAAATCTAGTTGTATCGTTAAAAAATTTGCTGTCCGTCAAATTTCAAGGACATTGAAACATTTCACTTTTATTTATATTTGGCTACATCGCAACACAAGTAATCTCAGGTAATAAGCGTAAGAATCCGTGTTAAATAAGTGAAGAAACACTTTTCCTTTGTCCTCTTCCTGCAGATTTACAACCACCTGTGGTCCACAATAATGCAGGGCAGCAAAGTGCTGGAGCGTCCATCCTGGTGGAAGGAGTTCTGCTCAGACAAACCTGTGCTTGGATCTCTGCGGCCAAAACTCTAAAACCCAGTCGTGCTCTGCAAAGGATCTCTGCACGTCTGTCCAGTGCCTGACGTTTGTGTAAAACTTGACATTTACACAAACTTGAAATGTTAGGAAATGTTGAACAAGCCCATTACAAACTTTACAAACTGTGACACTCGAGATTTCAACAAGCTTTCATGAATCCTCTGCTCCACACGCCGACATTTTCATTATCATTTAGTTGCACACGAGTGCTTAAACTTTAAGAAAACTGTGCTACTCAACAATAATTAAGATTAGTTGCAGCCCTAAGACCTCGACTAAGATTGTTGGTTGATAGCTGGTATATTTTTGTAGTTTAACCGTCTCTGCGTCCAGTTTTTCTAACTTCACACCAGAAATGTCGATATGCTGATTTTTTTCATCACATTTGTAGATCTACACACAGACTTGTGTACATGTATCACTATAACTAGATATAGAAAGATGCATTACACAGTATATACATGTGTATATATCATCAAATGAAATGTGGCGTATCTTCTGTACGAAAACATCCCTTTTCACCCTTTGCTCATATAAATTTTACCCAATAAGAAGCTTTTATTTTTTTAAAATACAGTTTTTAAATGACAGTTTAATTAAGAGAAAAAAAAACCCTGAAGCCTGATTGGTTTTGTCACTTCATGCAGCAAAAACATGAGTTTTGCTCTCTAACAAAGAGCAGAACCATCAGTTCCTGCTCTGAGGCTCAGACACACTCTGGCTATTCAACAGGACTGTGATCCGAAACACGGCGGCAAGTCCACCTGCAAACGACCGGAAAAACGATTTTGGCCAAAGTCTGGACTGAAATCTGAGGCTTTGAGCTGGAAAACACTTCAGGGTGGCTGATTTCTTCATTTTCTTTTGTGTCATTGCAAAGAAGACTAGACCTAAGTATACAGAAGCTCCTCCACAGTAAGGTGAAAGACTCTCAGCCATTGACTGACAGCACAAACTGTTACCTGGTTTAGGGGACAATTATTCTATTTTATTTTTTTTACACAGGCTTAAGCAAGTTTAGCTTTTTCCCTTTAATAAATGCTGTTAATTAACAGCTGCATTTTCTTGGATCTTTACTGTCTAATATTAAAATGTGTTTGATCTGGAACATCTTAAGTGTGACAAATATACAAAACATAGTATAAATATATATACGTTTATATAAATATATAAAGAAGAGCAAATTTTTGTTGGTTTGCTCGCAGCATTTTCTTTCTGGTGAGTTCTCAATAAATTCATATCTCTCTTAATAGGCTTTTAGTGTTATTTTGAATGCGCTGAGGTCATAGATAATTAGATAAAGCATCCTAATGTGTGATGCTGCAGAACCACGTCATGTTGACGGAGAGGATTATTATTTGGCATTATTGCATTCAAACCAGCATATGAAATGGATGTAACAAATCCAGACTGGGCTCCAACGCTGCACATGGAGCACGACGACATACCTGTGTCAAACTCAGACCGGCGCTCAACACTGCTTGATAAGATTGTTAAGGTGTGCTGTGTTTTGGTGAATATGTGCCCCAGTGTGGTTGTCAAACCAGGGCCAAATGAAACTTGCTCTTGTTGAATATTCATAAAACTGCTGTGTTGCATGTACAGTTCATTGTAAATAATTGTACTTTCTGTAAAGTGGTTTCAATAAAACAGAAAAGAAAAGTATGTTCATTTTTTTTTTAATACAAGATCTGTTCACATGTACTTAGCAAGTACATACACATGAAATGCAAACTATTTACATGGCAACGCACAGCTTGCATCAATCGTGAATCGTTCATCTAGAGCAATTTTTGGGGCAGCTGCTGAGGAGAAGTCAATGTTATGTGCAACCTCAAGCTGTATCTTGGTCATATGGTCAACGTACTCACAATGTGGAGGCTTAAAAACAGCCAAATCTTTTACCCAACCGTTTGTGAATTAGATGTGCGCCTCCAGGAATTTATAATTCCGAAAATGATTCGCCGTGTATGCGCTGACTCCACAGACAAGATACGAAAAAATATCTGGATAGGACAACGGCGGTAGGCTGTCTGGCTTTCCGCTCCGCCGCCTTATTTCATACGGGTCCACATTACCGATGCACGCTATTTGTCCAAGTACCGTCTTTTGGCGTCTTGGCGCAATCGGTCGCGATACAGCCCTTTGTCTTTTGCGCTGATTTTAAGCATGGTTCTGACAGTCCTGCTTCCAACACAGTGTGTTTGTTTTGATTTGTGGCCTTTGGCCACCAGGACAAAGTAATTATTGAAGTTAACTCAGAAAGATCGATTGGAGAAAAAGAGTCTAACTTAACATCAGTGGTACTAAGAGTAGCTGTAGATAACCATTTCACAGATGTAACATTGAGTAATTTTTCCTCTAATGGTTCAAATTTGATTTGTTTGTTGCTGAGTAGATATGGCAGTTAATCTTTGGGCGTTAAATGTCATTGTTTTGTGCTTGGCTGCTGGTAAGTAAGAGATTCTTAGGTTCTCGATCCTTCCATCACAAATAGATGCTCTGAGATACGAACCCCTTTCACTAGTAGCTTCTACTAGCCACCAGCTATAACAACTGCTTTAATAGTAGTTAAAGCTAAAATTAAGCATTAGATACTGTTACAGCTGTTTTTATCTCCAGCTCTTTTCTTTCCTTTTTTACTTGAGCTTCTTTTTCCTGTAAAATTTGCTTTTATGATTTGGCTGACAGTGTCGCTTTCTCCGACTCTGCCTTTAAACGACTGCATTTTGTTATGCTCCAATCCCAGTTTATAGTCAGTACCATTTAGTCTCCAGCTAGTCAGCTGCCACTAAGAGCTTACATAAAGAAAAACACAGCAGACAAAATGAACAGCGCAACACAAAATTCTGTCTGGCAGCCCCAAACCACAACAGAGGCTCCAGGTTTTCAGGACTGTACTGGCAGTTGCTCCTGTGGAAACAGGAGGCAAACTGACATGCTTCATATGACACAAGCTACTGTTTTTGATACTATACAAGATACTGTTGCTTTTTGTGTGTGTGACCTTTTGCAGGTGAAAGTCACAACTTTCAGATGTACCGTTTAAGCTTTGTGACTTCTTTTGTCCACTGATCCAGTGTTTTTTCAGGACCCAACAATATTTGATCACCAACTCTTTGGGAATCATCTGGTAATTGTTAAAATACGAGAATGTCTTTAGAACTGTTCGTACTTGTCACTCATCTAAAACAATGTTGCCAGCAGAAATTTTACATTGGCTCCAACTCCACTCCAGAACTCTACAATGTGTCCTGTCGTTCACCTGTTTAAGCACACATTTATACAACTCTTTTGTCTGCGCTTTCTATTTAATACACACACACACACACACGAGAGGTGGTTCAAGACTGTTCTCAGTGATGTATTTGTCAGTGGTTTTATTTTCAAAGTTCATTCTTGATTTACTGCATTCAAGCTATCTGGTCGTTAAGTCTGACGTCACTAGCCGTGTCTGGGCCTAAACTCTGCTTCAGGTCCATATATCAAACGATCACTATGGCATTACTGAGAGTTGAAAAACTGTCTAAAGTCTTTCATCTTTAATAAAATGGTCAGCGTTCTGCTCTACCAGGTGTAACAATTGAGTTTAACATCCAGGCATCCATGAAAACGGAATTTATGACATTTAACAGAGTTAGAAGTTAGCAGGAAGTTAGCTCGCTAGCTTCTATCTAAATACAATATAGCATGTCCTGACTGCGGGGTTTTGGAAACAAATTAAAACGTACAGCTCTGTTATCACTTCCAACATAAATAAAGACAGAAAACTAAACAGCAGTGACGTTTGTAGGGTTACTGAAGTTTGGCTAGCTGGTATATAATGATGTGCTACGTGACCGCTAGCGACACAGCTATGTTAGCATAATATAAACAAGCTAACTTTTTTTCCACTGGATAAAAGTTAACGTGAGTGTTCTCGGTGGTCAGGAACAAATGTAATCGCATGGCAGGATGCTGTAAAAGGACCAAACTTCAGCCAGGAGAACAACTGAGATAATCCATCCACAATACGAGGTTAGTCATTCATATACTGCTGCATGGGCTGGGCTGTAGTTACATCCTAAGGTTTTAAAAACTGAGCTTAAATAAATGATTAGCGGTAATAAAAGCTGAGGGAGGTCAACAGTGATCACTGACTGTTTTTAGGAGCTTTTTGAGATTAAATAGAAGAAAATACAAAACATTAAACATGTTAACAACACAAAAGCCATATTAAACGCAGACTACTTTAGGCCCGGAAGTAGGATTCGTCACATCATCACTTAAAGACCGGATTTTCAGAAAACTTGACCTCTGACCTTGAGGCGGCTGATCCCATAACACACTCATACAGTGTACACATAAACTGAGATTAGGAGTATTTGTAATTGACTGACTCTGTGGCACACAGATTACAGTGGGGTCAAACTGGCTTGTAGGGGATCAGAAATGCACAAATTAATTTTTCAATCAACTTCAAGTAACTTTAATGTTTCCGAGTTTTTTGAGATTCCGTCTCTCTCCATTAAACTGAAATTATTATAAAGAACTATTAGACTACAGAAGTAAAAGACTATTCATTTCATAAAAATTCAACAGGGGATCGAATAATTATTTCTCCCATCAAAGTCACATCAAAGTAGAAGCAAGTGTACATAAAAGTTACATGAATAAGATCCAGCCTGGGATGTTCACTAGTGACCAGCTGTCGATTTTAAACAAGTGAACAGCGTTTCCCTGTTTCCACGTGTCAGGACGTACCTGTTCACAGTTGTCTATTTAAATGAAATATGAAGTAAACACAAAGATAACGTTAGAGACCCACGGGCATTCAGATTTCAGGGAAGCAAACAGCATCAAACAAGGTGCGTCTCAGAAAGAAATATCGAATTAAAGAGCTTAATTAGGTTTGAGATAAAGATCCCTCTATGTGACCTAAAACAAATGATATTAAATAAATATTTCATTATGCATTTCATGTATTTCATTTCAATGATAAAAAAATAAGATTTCAGTACATGCCTGGTTTATGCTGCTAGCACGCTCGTCTTACAGCAACGGTGGCTCCGAGTTATGACGTTTTATTATTTAAGCTGCTGAAAAAAATCTGTTTTTTCTCTGGAATTATTAATAATTATTGACTTTATCATCATGTTGGAAAACAAAACTGTGAAACTTGTGATTTCAGTGTGGAACGTTGCTTCATGTCTCCTCTGTACCAACAAATAACATCTCGTCTTCATGCAGTGTCCCTCCTACTGTCCTATATTCTTGTATTGTGTGCTGCTGTACTGCTGACCTGGTGAAATATTTATCCTCTTTGCGTTCAGCTCTGCAGCAAATCCTCGTGCCTTTTGATAAAAGAAGAGTGAGCGCTCCCGGTCTATTATGAAGTTGTGGTAGATGGTGGCGAGTTGGGTGCACAGCTGCAACTGAGACTTTTTGTTGCCCAGATCCATGGCTGCAGCGAGAGCTAAGTGGTAGTATCCAGCAGCATCAAACGGGTCCTGTCGAGGCAGGATTTCAGTTTAGGAATATCGCGGATCACTATGTTCATCAGATTCACATTTTATTGTTTAAATACAGAAAACAACCCACATCTATGATCCAGTCCGTTACCTTCAGATCAGTGAATATAATGTCTCCCAGTGTTTGGTACAGCCTCACGTAATACAGTGGCTCCTCATCGAACTGCAGAGGTGTTGGGCAGAGGGTCAGGGTCTTCAGGTAATAGTGCTCAGCCAGTTCATACTGTTTCAGACAGTGGTACAGTGAGCCCAGACGGTGGCACGCCACTCGCTCATTCAGACGCTCACCTACATGTACACAGTTCATTTGGTTTTAGCACAGGACCTAAGGTCAGCATGTAAGCCAGTGATACGTTTTCATAGGAGCAAACTTTGGAGTCTAACCATACCTGCTGTTCACAGCTGTCATGATTTAAATTTGTCATTACACACCCCAAAATTACTAAAACCAAAGAAGACATTATAATTTTATTGTCATTATATTAATAGAGATTAATAAGAAAAAAATACTGCAAACAGCAAGTAAATTACATTAAAAATTAAAATGTTTGTTTGACTGTTAGGATGTTCTCTGTATTATTTTAAAGTCTTTATCTCACGATTCAAAGTACCTTGAGGCGACTCAGGTCATACAGGAGATAATGAAAATACTAGGCAAACTAATGTTTAGACCAGCGGTCCCCAACCCCCGGGCCTCGGACCGGTACTGGTCCGTGAGTCGTTTGGTACCGGGCCGCGAGAGTTGAGGCTCAGGTGTGAAATGTATAGTTTTCAGGGTTTTTATCGGTTTTCAGCATTATTTTGTTATCGTTTTTATCGTTAACTCAGTTTTTCTGGGTCTTTTCACGTGTGTTGTGAATAAATCTTCTTTTTTTCGGTACCGGTACTAGTTTTATTTTGTTGTATTTATCCGCGACACCTTAAAGGCCGGTCCGTGACAATATTGTCGGGCATAAACCGGTCCGTGGCGCAAAAAAGGTTGGGGACCGCTGGTTCAGAACACTATAGAGAAGTTAATGTTGAAAAGGAAAATGCAATCGCTGAAGGCAGCTTATCTAAAATAACAGCTGATACTGTTGTGGGCAGTGCGAAGCAGCTTAACTGGATTCAGGCTCTGGGATTTGTGGATGCACAAAGCACCACAAAAAAGCTACAAAACAAAGTTAGCAAATAACCGACTAACACTCTTACTTTGAGTGGCAATAGACAGGAACAGAAAACACTAGTAAGCAATAATTGTGTGCTGAGGAAACCCTTGGTTGAGTGTCTATTTGAAGTTACCTGTAGGACAAATGGAAACCCCTTACATATGTACAGTTTGTAAAACTTAATGTTACCGCTCCGACATGCCATTAATTATCCAGAGTGTTTTTAAAAATAGTTAAATTATGTTCTGTGTTATGTAGGTTAGCAATCAATGACAGTACAGGTACACACTGGGTACTACCAACAAGTCCTAAACCTGAATATTTTAAGTCAGCATCAGCACCTGACGAGCCTGAAAAAAGGGGACCGGTGTTCTGGGAATCCATCCTACCTGACAAACCATCCTACCTGTTGTTTCTACGCATGCGCACAACACGAAATTCAGTGGCGAACCATCCTACCTTTGTGAATGTGATGTACAAGCATACTTTAACAGCTATAATTAACTGGCAAATCATCCTACCTTTCTTAATGTGAGCTAGAAGCATACTCTGACGGGTAAAATTACGTGCCAAACCATGCTACCTTTGTGAATGTTACCTACAAGCATACTTTAACGGGTAAAATGAAGTGGCAAACCGTCCTGGCTTTATAATTATGAGCTACAAGCATACTCTGATGGGCACAGTTAAGTGGCAAACCGTCATACCTACTTACATTTGTGCTGGAATGACTCTGTGACAGCAGAAATGTGCATAAACTACTTACGGTAGGACGTTTTGCCAGAACACCGGGTGAAGCTGCATCTTTAAAGTGCTTTTAATTATAGTAGCAGTAGTTTTGAAAAGTACAGAGAATCCACTTTGGTCCAGTGTTGACACACTTCATGAAAGACAAAAGATGGAAACGACTTTGGTGTGTGCTGGTTTTGCTCACCCAGACTCTTACTGATGTCAGCTGCAACGTGAGCAAACTCCACTGCGTCCCCATACAGCTTGAGACAGAACATCACTTCAGTGAGCTTATTGCACAACCTCAGTCTACTGTGAATGCTGCTGCTCTTCACTGCGATTGGCAGAGCACGGTCCTACATGGAACGAACATAAAAATACAGCCATTTAATTATGATAATGTGTTTTCTAAGCTTTTATTAGTTTGCATCAATTTTAGAGAAATTACAGTAATATCATCATAGCACAATAATGCTGAAAAAGTTTTAGCAAACATAGATAAATAATCTAATCCTACATAAGAATGACTGAAATCACATTATTCTAAAGTACCCTGTAGAAGATGACAGCCTTGTCCCTGTCCTGGCAGCTGTCGAAGAAAATGTCTCCTGCGGTTTCAAGAAGCTTCAAGATAAAGCTTGTGTCTCCTGTGCTCAAAGCTACATCCTGAGCTGCCTGAAAACACCAGAAATACAGGATTTCAGTCTATGATAAACAAATTTCATTTTGGCCAAAGCTGAAATCGCTAAAACTGTGAAGATGCTCTTTCGTCCACACATTTTCTTTGCTGATTATCTGACTTAAGAGTTGTGGTAAATGGAGTAATTCTTTTATAATATTTTTCTACTCTGCGCAGACCCAGGACACACTGGTGAGATTACATCTCTTGATTGGCCTGGGAATGCCTCAGTGTTTCCCTGATAAACTGGAGGAAGTGACTGGGGAGTTGGCTGTTGTCCCCATAACCTGACCCAGAATAAGTGGAAGAGGACGAATGGATGGATTGAATTTGAGAGATATTCATGGTGGCGACATAGTTTTCAATGTAAACTTGCAATTCTGAGAATAATAAAAGTTTAAGACAACACCAAAGTTCCACATATATGGCTACAAATGAAAACACTGGTATCAGACCTGAACATAAATGTCCACCAGTTCAATCTGGCCCAGCAGCTGGTAGATCTTCCCGGCTTGTAGCCAGCCATATGCTTCCTTCTCCTTGCAGCCCAGGTCAATGAAAATACCCAGACTGGTCTTGGTGTAGTCAAGAGCAGCTCGGTACGCCCTGAAACAATTCAAAGATAACTTTTTTAAAGGTCTACAGTGTTAATTTGATTCCATTCAATTTTATTTACTATACACAACAACAGTTGCCTCAAAGCACCTTACACTATAAGGTAAACCCTACAATATTAGAAAAAATCATCACAATCATACAGCCACCTATGAGCAAACACTTAGTGACAGTGGGAAAAACTATTTTTATATACTCTTCCTATCTGACAATCACATGCATTCATATTCTGATGCATCAGAGAGCAACTTGGGCAACTTGGCATGCAGACTGGAGCATTCGGCAAACGAACCAGCAACCTTCTGATTAGTAGGTGACCTGCTCTAGCACCTGAGTTATAGCTACCACAGGTTAAGTATACGCTAAATGACAGGGGAACATGTTGAAAACAGCCCCACCAAGGCTGGAGATGGAACAACACTGGAAGATCACATGAAAGGAGGAAACAAGACGTAACAATGCTAAATGGCTAGTGGAGCTAATAGCAGACCACAGCAACCTCCCTGAACAGGATCCAGTAACCATCACAGTGGCAGACATCCAAAACAGAGTCTCAAGCATAAAGAGTTGGACAGCATCAGACCCTGACATGACTCAAGCCTACTGGCTAAAGAAGCTAAGTGCACTCCATGAGTGCTTGGTAGCACAAATGAACCAGTTGCTAACGAATGAGACACACCCAACATGGCTAACTGAAGGCTGGACAGTCCTGATCCTTAAGGATCCCCAAAAGGGACCACTCCCAGCGAACTTCCAGCCAATAACCTGCCTCAGTACCATTCATTATAGCTGCTGTCAGGCATCATAGCGGATAAGATGAACAAGCACATGACATACCCAGACACAGAAAGGGACTGGCAAAAACACCGGAAGACAAGCACCTGCTACTGGTAGATAGAGCAGTTGTACGAGATATTAAGATCAGACTGACCAACCTGTGCACTACCTGGATTGACTACAAGAAAGTCTGGTCATGGGATGCCTCACACATGGATCCTTGAATGTGTAGAACTATACAAGATCAACCAAGAGCCTTCATCAGGAATTCAATGAGGATGTGGCGAACAACACTTCAAGCCAACTGATACAGTCATACAAACTGGCGATGGCTAACCAACCAAATACAGTAGTGGTGGAGAAGCAGAATAAGACAACCATGGTCCCCGTGGTCATCGGAGAACTCGGGGCAGTGACCCCCTAAGCTAGGCGAGTGGCTCCAGCAGATTCCAGGAATGACATCCGAGATCTCTGTCGAGAAGAGCGCAGTCTTAGGAACAGCTAAGATACTGCACAGGACCCTCAAGCTCCCAGGGCTCTGGTAAAGAACCCGAGCTTGAAGGATAAAAGAGGAGCGAGCGGTGTGAAATTAGTGAAAATGTGAAAATAGATCCCTTTGAGTTCTGTAGAATAAAAAAGCTAAATAAAAATATCCTAAACAAGCACTGGGCAAAATACATTTAGCACTGTGAAAGTAACATGACAGGAGTGTTTAAAATTCTTCTCAAAGAAAGGTCTGGAATAATCAGGCCTCGTCTTATCATAAAGACTTCAATAGTACCGTATCACTTAAATAGAGCACTTCGCTGTCAAACTGCTGGAGCCTTCATCTTTCAGTCCCGATCTGATCTAAACCACAAAACAACACTGCACTTTGCTACTGCATAAAAGGTAAGTGAATGTCATATTCCAGTCATACTGCGATTCTACATGCACATACTGTTCTGTGCCAATAGAAAGGTAGATCTGGCTGATTGCTTCCAGTGCTTCTCCCTCCTGTTCTCTGTATCCGGTGCGTCTCAGCAGCTGGACTTGGTGCTGACTGTAGATGATCCACTGAACCTGGTTTGGAACCTTACACTCATACAGACGACACAGACATCGTGTTACACTGAGCTCGTCTGGCGAAGTGACAGAGAGAAAAAAGGACAGTTTTAACACAGAATATAAGACACTGCTACGGTTATGTGACATTCATACTTACACTCTAACAAGTTAGCATTGATTGCCAGAAGCAGAGCCCACTCATAGCATCCTTTCCCATAGTCCAGCTGCTGTTGCTTCACATAATACTTTCCCAGCTCCATCAATACGGGGATAAAGTTTTCCACATTGCTTTCTTCACTGAGCTCAGAGAAAAGCTGAACTGCCTCAGACAGATGCCTCTCTGCTAGTGTTTTCGCTCCAGCCTTCAGACACAACAACCCTTTATGAAGATGAGAAAGAGTCATAACATAGTTGGAACGAAACATTTATGCACAGTAGGATATTCTAGCTCACCCAGATTGGCCTGAGCTACGGCCCCGTTTGGCATATCTTCAAACTCTTGGCAGATGTCAATAGCAGCCTGGTAGCTCTCTGCTGCCCTCCGAACATCACCCATACATCGAAGGGCCACACCCCGCATGTTGAGAACCACACCTTTGTATTGCATTAAAGAAATTTACTTTAACATTTAAGAAATGCCTGTTTGCTAAATCTTTATCCCACAGTACACATAGTTTTATTAATCAGTCGGAGGTCTGAGTCTTTCTAAAGGTGACCACTGTCTTTAGTTACAAGTTTCAGCTTTATGTAATCTACAGGGTGGGCCATTTATATGGAAACACCATAATAACATGGGAATGGTTGGTGATATTAAAGTCCTGTTTGTGGCACATTAGTATATGTAGGGGGCAAACTCCTCAAGATGGGTGGTGACCATGGTGGCCATTTAGAAGTCGGCCATCTTGGATACAGCTTTTGTTTTTTCAATAGGAAGAGGGCCATGTGACACATCAAACTTATTGGTAATGTCACAAGAAAAACAATGATGTGCTTGGTTTCAACATAACTTTATTCTTTCATGAGTTATTTACAAGTTTCTCTTCGTTCACAGATGGGTGGTCTCGTAGGGTGTCTTGCATCGAAATCTGCTGCAATGACCCGGTTACTGCGTTCACCAGATATCAACACAATTTCCATCCGCTCCTCACGTGTTAACCTCTTCGACAAGTCAATGACTGTGGACAAAGTTGTATCCAAGATGGCCGACTTCTAAATGGCCACCATGGTCACCACCAGTGTTGGTCAAGTTACTTGAAAAAAGTAATCAGTAACTAATTACTGATTACTTCCCCAAAAAGTAATCCCGTTCCTTTACTGATTACTTATTTTCAAAAGTAATTAATTACTTAGTTACTTTTTAAAACATGATTTACAACCTGAATAGGTGATAAAGCGATAGATCTTTCAGCCCAATTCTACTTTTTCTACATAATCCATCATACAAAATGTAATCAAATGGAAAAGTCTCTTTTTAAAACTTGTTTTATTAGTTTTAATCTTTTAACTTTATGCA
The DNA here is from genome assembly GCF_963576455.1 of Neolamprologus multifasciatus. NCBI lineage: Eukaryota > Metazoa > Chordata > Actinopteri > Cichliformes > Cichlidae > Neolamprologus > Neolamprologus multifasciatus. Next base: position 46,754,471 of record NC_140441.1, read on the forward strand.
TCAAGCAAAAATTAAATTATATGCAACATTCTCTGACTGGAAGAAATTAGTTTAATATTTAAACCTATTTTCTGCACATTCCAGCACATAAAATATATTTTTTTGTGTTTACACTCACTCTTTCAAATAGATGCAAGTAAAACACAGCAGAAAATAAATAAAGTCAAAGACTAGCGGTCCTGTTGCTCTATTTTCACCTGTAAAGCAGGAGTGGGGTAGGCGGAGGTTTACCCTGGTGCAGGTGTGCCACAGCGGTCAGTGGAAGAATCCGCGAGTTTCTCTGTGAGTTTCCCATTACGTCGTAGCTACTCAGTGCTTGTTTGGAAGTTTAGGGTTTTTTTTCGCTGTAAAAAGAAGTTTTCTTCCCACGCACAACGGACACTAATGTTTTTGTCACTTTTTATGGAATCAAACTCAAAGTAAGGTCAGTACTTCCACGCTTTAAACGCTGCACGCTCATACTCTAATTACCGTTTTTGCAATAGTAATCCCTTACTTTACTCGTTACTTGAAAAAAGTAATCAGATTACAGTAACGCGTTACAAGAAACGCGTTACTGCCCATCTCTGGTCACCACCTATCTTGAGGAGTTGCCCTCTCACATATACTAATGTGCCACAAACAGGACTTTAATATCACCAACCATTCCCATGTTATTACGGTGTTTCCATATAAATGGCCCACCCTGTATATAACAAAAGGAGTTAGTCAAGATCCCAGATACCAAAATAGTTATATGTGCAAAGCTGTGGTTAAACTCTGATGTAACTCTGAATGAAGATGTGGAAGAGAGGCAGAGGTTAATAATAACTAATCATTAAATGCTGAGTGATGCATAAGTGTGAAGCAGAAGCACTCCTAGGCCAATTACTAAGGAAGGATTCAGGGTCACCTGATCCAGTTCTAACTAAACAGAAGTACAAAGGGTGTCATTTTAGAAGAACTTTTCAGGGAATTTTAGGACATTCTGATAATAATGAATTACAGTAGAGCAGTCTGGAGGTAATGAAAGCATGAACTCATTTATCAGCATCACTCTGAGACAGGATATTTCTAATTTTAGAGATGTTGCGCAAATGGAAGAAAGTTATACATATTTAATACATGAATTAACGGACAAATCCTGGTCGAAAATGACTCCAAAATTCTTACTGTTACTGGAGGCCAACGTGACAACATCCCGAGTAAGCATCTGGTTAGACATGTTTCAAACATTTTTAGTACAAAAACCTGAGTTTGATCTGAATTTAGAAGCAGGAAATTAGAGCTCATCCAGGTCTTTATGTCTTCAAGACATTCCTGAAGTTTAACTACTTGTTGTGTGTTATCTGCCTTTGAGATAGACCTTGGTTTATAACTACATTTAAGAGTGTGAAACAGCAGATTACAACTTTGAAGTATGAGCTGCAGTTTTTAAAACAAAGTATAGTTTGAAGACAAAATGAAAAACTCGCTGAAAAGCCTTCAGTTAATCCAAAATGCTGCAGCAAGAGTCCTGACAGGGACTAGAAGGAGAGAGCAGATTTCTCCTGTTTTGGCTTCCCTTCATTGGCTTCCTGTTAAATCCAGAATTCAAAATCCTGCTCCTCACATACAAGGTCTTAAATAATCAGGCCCCATCTTATCTTAATGACCTTGTAGTACCATATCACCCTATTAGAGCACTTCGCTCTCGCTCTGCAGGCCTACTTGTTGTTCCTAGAGTATTTAAAAGTAGAATGGGAGGCAGAGCCTTCAGTTTTCAGGCCCCTCTTCTGTGGAACCAGCTTCCAGTTTGGATTCAGGAGACAGACACTATCTCTACTTTTAAGATTAGGCTTCAAACTTTCCTTTTTGCTAAAGCATATAGTTAGGGCTGGACCAGGTGACCCTGAATCCTCCCTTAGTTATGCTGCAATAGATGTAGGCTGCCGGGGGATTCCCATGATGCATTGAGTTTTTCCTTTCCAGTCACCTTTCTCACTCACTATGTATTAACAGACCTCTCTGCATTGAATCATATCTGTTATTAATCTCTGTCTCTCTTCCACAGCATGTCTTTATCCTGTCTTCCTTCTCTCACCCCAACCGGTCGCAGCAGATGGCCGCCCCTCCCTGAGCCTGGTTCTGCCGGAGGTTTCTTCCTGTTAAAAGGGAGTTTTTCCTTCCCACTGTCGCCAAAGTGCTTGCTCATAGGGGGTCATGTGATTGTTGGGCTTTTCTCTATATCTATGAAGCGCCTTGAGGCGACTTTTGTTGTGATTTGGCGCTATATAAATAAAATTGAATTGAATTGAATTGAATTGAATTGAAAAACCTAATTAATATTTTAGAAATGAAAACTCAGGAAGAGACGGTCCATACAGATCTGGGGTCAAAAATATAAAAAGCAAATAAAATATGATATCACTTCCTGTTCATCAGCTTTACAGTGAATTTGCTGTAAAGGACATATTTGTAGAAGCAAATCTTAAACTTTTGTGAGACTCAGCCTGAAGGTCATCTGTGCAAATTTGGGTGAAAACTAAAAAACACTTTTTAATGCTATTTATAGAAACACCCTCACCTTCCTGAGGAGTTGTGCAGTGTTCGGGAATCGAAGCCAGGATTGATTCCAGTATGTCCAAAGCAACTGCAGGCTGACTGTTGTCAATGTGAAGCCACGCCAGCCAGATGAGAAAACCTTTTCTTTCTGAAACAGAGACGTAAACTTGCCTCGAAGGATTGTTGTTGATGAGAGCCTGCATATGGCAAATCGCATGTCCCGTCATCTTGTGTTTGCAATAGAGTTGGCAAAGACAAACAGTGAGCTGGTGGCTCAAAATTTGGTAATGGTTTCTCTCTCTACTTTGGAGCTTTGGAAAAGTGAGAGCTTTGCGCAAATATGGAGCCATCTGAGGTGGAACGGGGGTTTCTTGTTCAGCGACACTGTCCAAAAGTAATACCATACTGCCAAGACAGTCGGAGAGCGTGGCAGAGGGCAGCAGAGAAGCTCTCCTGACTGAACTGGCACTGAGGTGGGGACGGTGAAGTTCACTGTAAAGCTTTCCCAGTGCCAGATATCCATGACTGGGAGAGATCCTCCATGGTCTTTGAGCTTCATCCCAAAGAATGAGTAGCCTTTCCAGATAAGGAACAACCTGAGCTCCCGTAGCAGAAGTCCAGTGGTGCTTTGCCAATAGCAGACAAGCCCGGGCTTCTGCCATTTTGTTGTGAGAGAGGATAGCTTTCTTGAGCATGTATTTAAGAGAAGAGTTGTCCTCTAAGCTTTTCAGACAATCTGGGATTCCTATTAGTAAGGCAACGAGTCGTTCTGTCACGGCAAAGAAACTTTCTGTATTTTTCTGCAAAAGATATATTGCAGCAAGGTTGGAGAAGATGCTGGCCAACAGCCTGAGGTCTGTGAAGCCTTCTCTGGGGACACTGAGAGTTTCCTCAAAATAAACCTGGGCTTGATTGAACTTTGACCTACCTACGCAGAGCTTCCCCAACAGGAAGCATAAACGAGTTTGTGACCAGAAAAGGTGTTTCTTCCTGGCGGTCTCCCTGGCAACACCCAGAAAGGAAATCAGTTCATCCTCATCACAGTGACCAGTGAAAGTGGAGGAGGCCAGTTTTTCAGAACTCAGTCCATACAGAATGCCAAACTCGACTTTGTAGTCTCGGCCGTCCAAAAAAGATAAGAGTGGAATCAATGTGTTTTTGTTCCCTTCAACTGGTTGGACCACGAAAGAGGGAAGTTTGGGGCTTTTTGCCTCCGCAGCCAGGCCCGATTCCTCCAGAGTCTCCCTCTTGGTTACGGTGTAATGAGGGGTCGACTGTTTGTCTTGATCAAGAAACCTGTGAATGTTTGTCTTGAACTCTTTCTGTTCAGACTCAACTTTTCTTGAAGAGCTGGCTGCAAAAGAATAATGAGAGAGACAATAGTGATGGCATGCACAGGAGGCCAGTTAGTAAAGAAATGCTAATGTCATACTTACGTGATGTTTTGTTCTCAGACTCCTGATAAGTGACCATATCTAAGATTGAACAACAGCTATTGTGAGAAAGTGAACGTGTAAACAACAAAATCCTCAGTAACTGGTAAATAAATGCTCAGAAATAAAACTTGGTGCAAATTATATACACAAATGTATTTTATACTTGTCTTTGAACCTTTATTTATACAAAACGGTAGCGATAGAGAACTGCATGAATCCAAAACAAGCGAGAAGTTGGACTGTGGCCACAAAAGTCTTGAAATTCATAGACACAAAGAAATGCCATAAAATTATTACATGCACGGTGATCTAACTGCAACTCAAACACAACCATAACCACAGCAGTGGCAGTTTACAGTAATCTGAATTATTTTAGTCATGCTAGCAGCAAGATTTCACAGATGGCACAGATGTTGGTGCGCAGGCTGGTTGGTAGTAATGTTTTTAGCCTTTTCATTAAATGCCACCAACACGTCAAAAATTTCCATTTAATGAGTAAGTAATAATTTGGAGGATTGCAATTTTTCATGTCCCTAATTCATACAACACCTCATTATGCTTGTAGATTTTGCCTCCATGAACTCATCAATGGAAGTTAAGCAATGCTGACAGCAGCACTTACAGGTCTTCATGTTGGACCTGGATGGCGGTTCTTTGTCAGGTTTTTATTCTTGCCACAAACTTTGTCACACTAAACAACCTGTTGTTGGGCTGAGTTCATTTATTTGTGTCAAAATGTCTCAGACACAACCAATTGTAATATCTTATAACCAGTGTTGGGGAGTAACAGAATACATGTACCGCCGTTACGTATTTAAAATACAAAATATGAGTAACTGTATTCCGTTACAGTTACCGTTTAAAAAGGTGGTATTTAGAATACAGTTACTTTGTTGAAATAAATGGATTACACGGCGGTACTTCCCTGTTTCATATTGTGGCGGGTCAGGACTGTTTGGGTTTTGTTTGACAGCTACGTTCTGTTGTTCCAGGCGGCAGCGTTACGGTTGCCATGGTTACAGGGTGCCGCTCTCTCTCTGCGTGTTTCCTGGGTGAGAGAGGCCTTTTTGTTGTTGTTGTGCTAAGCTAACAGGCAGAATGCTACAGGTATAGCTCTAAAGAATGTAGCATCATAGGCAGTGTAGTCCGTGCTGCAGGGAGAATGGACTGCCATACACGTTATGTGTCTGTGAGCGAGGGAGGGAGAAAAAGGAAAAGTACGAGCTGTCATCGAGCAGAAACGGGAGCTGGAAGCATGTAAATATAATAATAACCACTGCAGCCAAGAAGAGTGCCTGACGAGCCCAGTTGTAAGTAAGCTATTAAGACTCAACTGTACACCGTGTTCGTGTTTTCCTCCAAAACAATAAGTTCTGTTGGAGCAGCCTTTCAACGCCTCTCTCTGTCTCTCGCTAGCAAAGTTGACCCAGACAACAAAGTAAAGCTAGTTTTCAGCTACGAGCCCGACACAGAACCCACCGTATTAGCCAGAGGTCCCTTTACTACGATTCGGAGCCGCGGACCTTCAGTAACAGTAATAAATCACAGCAATAGTACATTCATGTAGTTGTAAACAGCATGATAATATATTAAGTAATCCAAAGTATTCAGAATACGTTACTCTCATTGAGTAACGTAACGGAATACGTTACAGAATACATTTTGGGGCATGTATTCTGTAATCTGTAATAGAATACATTTTAAAAGTAACCTTCCCAACACTGCTTATAACTTTTAATGTATAACCTACTACCAAACACAACTGCCTATCTTGCAATTTGGTGATCTAGATCTGCTCCATCGTTTAATACTTGTTACATGTTACAGCTGCTCCTGGCTGGTCTTTCTTCCATAATCTTGCTGACATAGACAAAATACTAATGGCACAGTCTTTATTATTAGTCATCCAACAATCACTAGCTAGCTTGCTAAACCAAAATATGGTATTTACAGCAAATAATATTAGACCAGAATGTAAGCATTGGTACTATGAGCATCGCTACCTAAGCTTACCGATACAGCTTAGGTATCGGTAAGCTGTTTTCCTTTTCTTTCTCACCTAGTTTGTAATTATGCCCAATATCATTATGAGATTTGGTCTTCAATATGGCAATTGATTCTTCGATGACTTTTTCCTCTTGCAGACTCGAGAAAATCCAATCCTCTTCATCTAAAAAAATCTCTGCAGAGCTGGAGTGGTGTCAGAGAAGAAAACAGGTACACATTGGTGTAATACAATATAACTGTATACTGTATTGGAATCGGCTGTTACACTCACTCGTAAGCGTCAGTGGACGGTTTTACCAAGCTTGTCCTGACCAGACCTATTTCTCCTGTTGCTTCCTTCTTCCCCGTGAACCAATCAAAACAAGGCACCAAAAATCCCACAATCGTGATGGGATCACCAGGTGACACGCTCAGCTCGTCCGGGCCCTCAGCATCATACTCCTTTTTAGCTAGACAGGTTCCTCTGGCTAAACAGAAGATAGTCCCAAACTGTGAGAGAGGTTTCTGTAGCAATAAGTATCTCTGAAAACTGGAAAATCAACTTTTATTGTAAACTGTATTTCCATATGTCAAACTAATGCATATTTGCCCAAATGTAATCAATGAAGTGTTAAGCATGCCACCTGACTGCTTTGTGTAAAGCTGGGTGAAGGGGGGGATTATTGTCTGGGGGTGCTTTTCAGGAGGGGCTTCAGCATACCGAGACATTTTGGACAATTTCATGCTCCCAACTTTGTGGGAACAGTTTGCAGATGGCCATTCCTGTTTCACAATGACTGTGCACCAGTGCACAAAGCTCCATAAATGGTGTGGAAGAACTTGACTGGCCTGCACAGAGTCCTGACCTCAATCCAACAGGACACCTTTGGGATGAATTGGCGGCGATACTGTGAGCCAGGCTCTAGTTGTAGCCCTAGTCCTAGCACAGTGACCTCAAGGCTAGACTGGAAATGATTGTATGAGATAAATGAACGTAACTGAAGTTAACATAACGCAAACACTTACCAAAGTGCAGAGGGAAGTCACAGGTAGATTTCCCATCACCTATTAAAATGCTTTCTGCACACGATTTGAGAAACCACCTGTGGACAGATGGGATTATCTGACCTCATTTACGGGGCTTCATGTTCACATCAAAGTTACTATGAGACTGCTTGAGGTCCACACGGGCCTTTATGTGGCTGTAACTCACTGGTGGAAAGGGATGACTGGCTCCAGAGCAGGTCTGGGTGCAGTGCCCCGCGCTCCATCAGCCAGACAGAGAACAGTCCACCCTGAGCCTAGGAAGGGAGGCTCGAACTGGGCTATGTCTCCCTGCTCCAAGTACAGGTCTCCTCCAGAGGTTGAACTGTCAAACATCTGGCTGGCACTGCAACTGGCAAACAATGAACCTAACAACAAAGAGAGTGAGCAGGCTAAGTTTACTTATATAATGACAGTAAAACAGCAACTCCGTACACATGCATTAAAAAAATTAAAAAACTGGGGGCAGCCCAGACCTCCTGGTGGCTGGGATACTCAGAGGCAGACAAGCTGGAGGTCATAAGGACATTAATGACATTAAAAAGACAAAAAGCTCTTAGTGACATTATTGCACAAACTGACTGGCTCCTGCTGTTGTCTACATTATGAGGGCTAGAAATGTCCAACAGCGGGAGAGAGAAAACATTTTGTTGTAGAAAACTGCAACAGCCTGAGCTGGAGCTTTGAGATCAGCTGACTAATATTCACTCACCTGCATTGCTGAACATTAACTGTAAATAAACACACTGAGCTTGATCTTCCAAACTGGCCTCCTGAGCCCACCTGATATCCTCAGCTATGACAGTACGATCTGGCCATAAATTAAATAAGCGGACCCATGAGTAAATTGCCCCCCCTAAAAAAAGGAATATCATGGGTAGGGATGGGTACCGGTGTCCGGTGCCATGATGGCACCGGTTCTGACATAAACAGTAGTAACCAGACCGAAAAGCAGCGCACATTTTGGTGTTTTTTTTTTTCCTGAGCTGTGATACACTTTAGATTCTAGCCAATCATTTTACGTTTCCGAGGATAGTAGGCGGGTCCAGGTACGTACGTCCTTTTAGAGCAGAGCTACAGATTAAAAGTGCCCGAGTCGAAGCGGTCAAAGTCTGGCTGTACTTCACAGCAAAAGATGCAAACTCAGCAGCCTGCAACAAGTGCTTTAAGCTGATACTGTGATACTGTCAAAGGAGGTAACACCTCAAATCCGATGAAACACCTGGCGACGCATAGCGGGGTTTTTTTAGCCGAGAAATGCGCCGTATTTGATAGCTTGCTGCGAGACCTCACACCGAGCACATCTACTGCGGGTGTGGTGCCTGTTATTGGTCCCGGAGTTAGCAACAACCCCCAAAAACCCGAAGAGTAGAGTCCTGGCCCCTAGCCCTGCCAGTGTAGCAGAAATGATGACGGATGATGATGCAGCAACAGCCGTTCTTCTCTGCGTGAGTAGCTTAATGTTGTTCGTGTGTAATTGACGTTGAGTAGGCTAACCACGTTATTACATTAATGCATGTAAGGTGAACTAGCAAACATCATCATAGCTACATGCGGCTGTCTTCTTGTTTGATGGCAGATACTCCCTTCACCCTGGCCAAAAAGGCTAAAATGACCAAAGAAAAGGTGGAAAACAGTTAAACATGAGAGGTTTTTGGACAAAGTTTGTGTTTTTTCCATTGTTTAAGCACTGCTTCCAGCCAAAAGTGATACCATATATGCACCATAGCTGCAGAAAAGGCTAACATTGATATCTTTTTACAAAAAAACAGCTAAACATGAGAGGGTTTTGGACCAATTTTGCGTTCTCCATTTTTTAAGCACCGGTTCGAGCACCGTTTAAGCACCGGCACCATTTCAAAAGTACCGGTTTGGCACCGGTATCGGATAAAACCTAAACGATACCCATCCCTAATCATGGGTTCCTATACTGTTTGGTATAGGAATGATACAGGTATGGTTGGTCCTTTAAATAAATGGACCTCAGTCAGGCTGCTTGTGAAATTATTTCTCAGAACAAGTTTATATTAGTCCTTTAAATTCACTACACAACATGCCTGCATATAAAATGATGTTGCGTTTGGTGTGAATTGGAATTATCAGCATACAAACATATGTAACTCATTTAAATAGTTAACTTATACTTTCACTCGTCTAAGATTTCACCAGGTAAATGCACACCTTTGTTACTAATTTACAGTTTCCTGATATCATGTCTAATCACCTTCTAAAATGATATTTTAGTGCCAACCTTCTTGTAGGAGGATGCCTCTGTAGAAAAGGTTAAGTGTTTCCTCCTGTATGGTCACCTCAATAGCAAAGTTATCCTTCGAAGAACTGAGCCAGAACGTCTGGTCTAGCAGTAGGTTCTCCATACAATGGCGCAGGAAACCTGGAGGAGGGGAGGATGTTCACAGAAGGCAGTGTGAGGTATTTGGACTGTGTCATTATTTATTAACAAGAACTAAGACAAAATGCCAGAGCAGTGTGGAACAACCACTAATCCAACACCTTTAGCAACAATAACTTGAAGTTTATGCATTAATTTAAAAGGAGGAATTTTATCCTCATCTCTACAACATCTACATCATCTTTTGTCTGTTTATTGAGGTTAACAGGTGTTTGTTTATGTCCAGCTCTCTTAAGTTCTTGTCACAGTATTTTAGTTGGATTGAGGTTTGGATTTTGACTGGGTCACTACAACACCTCGTTTCTTTCCTTCTTCAGTCCTTCTGTTGTAGATTTGCTGGCGTTCTTGGGCTCATTGTCCAAGCTATCGCCTCCAAACAGAGTCCCTCACACTCGACTCCACACAGAACAGTCTGTCTGTTTTCTACTGTCTCCAGTTATCCAACTTCAATTGTCATTAGCAGTGTTGGTCAAGTTACTTGAAAAAAGTAATCAGTAACTAATTACTGATTACTTCCCCCAAAAAGTAATCCCGTTATTTTACTGATTACTTATTTTCAAAAGTAATTAATTACTTAGTTACTTTTATAAACACGATTTACAACCTGAATAGGTGATAAAGTGATAGATCTTTCAGCCCAATTCTACTTTTTCTGCATAATCATCATACAAAATGTAATCAAATGGAAAAGTCTCTTTTTAAAACTTGTTTTATTAGTTTTAACCTTTTAACTTTATGCATCAAGCAAAAATGTAATTATATGCAACATTCTCTGACTGGAAGAAATTTGTTTAATATTTAAACTTATTTTCTGCACATTCCAGCACATAAAATATATATATTTTTTGTGTTTACACTCACTCTTTCAAATAGATGCAAGTAAAACACAGAAAATAAATAAAGTCAAAGACTGGCTGTCCTGTTGCTCTATTTTCACCTGTAAAGCAGGAGTGGGGTAGGCGGAGGTTTGCCCTGGTGCAGGTGTGGCGCAGCGGTCAGTGGAAGAATCCGCGAGTTTCTCTGTGAATTTCCCATTACGTCATAGCGCACTCGGTGCTTGCTCGGAAGTTTAGGGGTTTTTTTCGCTGTAAAAAGAAGTTTTCTTCCCACGAACAACGGACACTAATGTTTTTGTCACTTTTTATGGAATCAAACTCAAAGTAAGGTCAGTACTTCCACGCTTTAAACGCTGCACGCTCATACTCTCTCTGCACTCGATATATGATCCATTGTTGATCTGCACACAGCTGTTGTCACGAACGTCGCACTCGCTTACGTCACTGTCATGAGACATTCTCGCAAAAAAATCACGGTTTTAGTAACGCAGTAACGCAGCGTTCCTACGGGAAAGTAACGGTAATCTAATTACCGTTTTTGCAATAGTAATCCCTTACTTTACTCGTTACTTGAAAAAAGTAATCGGATTCAGTTCATGAAGAATCTGAAGAAGCTTCTCGGATGAGAGGTGAAACGTCTTCAAGCAACTTAAAGAAGTCCAGACGCTTTTCTTTCCAAGCTCACCTCAGAGGTAAATTCTGGTTCTTATGTAATGCTTTTCTACTCTTCTGAGCGCTTCACACAACTTTGTGCATTCACCCAATCACACCAACATTCACACATTCATACTCTGATGGATGCATCGGAGATTGGTATTAGTATCTTGCTCAAGGCATGCAGCCTAGGAGAAGCCAGGAATCGAACCGCCAGCCTTCCGATCAGTAGATGACCTCCTCTACCTTCTGAGCTACAGGTGTAGCTACAGGTACAGCTCAGGCGGAGCCACGCTACAGTGTACTCCATACCTATTTTGTAATATGTGGTGAACTTCCATATGTCTTCAAACGTTGCGAACATCACATAAATGGCTTTTCTTTCACTGTTGATGGAGATGAGATGGGCGGACAGCTCCTGAAGAAAACAGAAAACAGTGTTGATACTGAAGTTTCTTAACTGTCCATCTGATCCAATTATCATTTGATTGCTCACATTTAACAAACTGATACATAATGAATGTCATTTAAACATCAAACTGAAGGTTTTGATGGCCACTTTTCATGTCTCAGTAAAATGCATTTTACAGTTTTACAGCAGTTACAGGAAGTACAGCAGAAAAATGAGCTGTGGCAGCACAACAAGAAGAGAAGAGTTAATATTTAACTGAAATGTGCTCCAATAATGTTTCACAGCTCAAGCCATAAAAACTCTAAAGACCATCACTTTCCAGATGTTTTTCAAGTATCAGACAGAGAGTGAGCAACACCACATGAAGATCAACAAACTTCAGAATAAGTATTTATTTACTGTCAGAATATATGATGATGATGATCTGCCCAAAATGTGTCTCGAATAATTCAAACAGTGGCAGGTTGCTCACTGACCACAATCACATGGCTGCCAATGCACACAAAGGACATCAAAACACAACACAGTGAAAAGAACACAAATGTTTTCTGTGGAGGTCCATAACACTCACCGTCTCTCAACCAACCTTTGTTTTCACCGGGGCGCTGCGATGCTGCGACACAGAGTCTAGGATCACCGTAGTGACCCTAATATCACGGCAGAGCTGTCAGCAAGTGTTTGAACTCTTTCAATTAAAATGGTTGAGGAGTTACAGATGTTTAAAAGATGTTGTGAAACACCTGTCTGACACCAGTGACAGAGTACGCTTTAGAGGGTTCAACTCCTGATCAGTTTGTCTGAAACCTCCTCAGATGACCACTCTCAGCTTTTCCTCCTCAATCGCCACTTAAATGAAAAATCCTTGTTTTCATTTTTTACATTTGTAGTACAAACACATGCTTTATAGAATATGAGGCTGCACAATGAGCAGAATATAAAGTATTTAAAATTAGTTCAATATTAATCTATTTAACAGCAATGGGGACAATTTTCTGCTGAATAATTATTTTTACTTTTGATAAGCAGTTATTTATTTGTAAAAAATGTTTGGTATCATGTATGATTTCCGTTCCACTTCTCACGTGTTCACCACTTTGTGTTGGTCTTTCACGTGGAATTCCAATAAAATTGACTCATGTTTGTGGCTGTAATGTGACAAAATGTGGGAAAGTTCAAGGGGGCCGAATACTTTTGAAAGCCACTGTATTAAATGGTAAATGGCCTGTATTTGTATAGTGCTTTATTAGTCCCTAAGGACCCCAAAGCGCTTTACACAACCAGTCATCCACCCATTCACACACTGGTGATGGCAGCTACATTGTAGCCACAGCCACCCTGGGGCGCACTGACAGAGGCGAGGCTGCCGGACACTGGCGCCACCGGGCCCTCTGACCACCACCAGTAGGAAACAGGTGAAGTGTCTTGCCCAAGGACACAACGACCGAGACTGTCCAAGCCAGGGCTCGAACCGGCAACCTTCCGATTACAAGGCGAACTCCCAACTCTTGAGCCACGATCGCCCCACGTATTAAAGAAATATGAGCTGGAAAAGCCATAAATCTACAGAAAATCTAGTTTCAATACCAAAAATGTTTGCCCCCTTTCATATTTAACAAAACTGTCTCTCTCTTTGCAGGCCGATTGTGGCCCCTCAAGTAAAAACAGCTGTTATACTATACATACTGCAGCGCTGCTGGCATTTCAGATGGAGTTAATAAAGTACTGTACGAACATATGTTTAAATGTTAAAGCTTTAATCTAAAGCACCTTAGGTGGTCAGTAAGAATATTCCCTCTGAAACATGAACGGTATGGGTGTCAAGCACAGGCATCACTGGCAGACTGTCTCCGGCCATTTCCATGGAATTCCCACAAAATCCTGGAGCTGAGCTCACAAGTGTCGGCGGCCTCAAAAGCCAATCCCTGCTGAATTCTAGACTGGGAACTGCTGCAGCCACACATCACTTGATTAGGATAAAATGTTTCAGCACAGATTATCAGCAGTGAGGTTTTGGAGTCTCAACCTAAACTAAAGGAGCGACCCCCTCAGGTAAAATTCAACATTTCATAACCTCTTTGTACCAAAAGGTTTATCAGTTGGCGGCTCCTTAGAGACAAAGTGCTGCCACCCCTGCTGCTACGTCAAGCCGTACATTCCACACTCCACGAGGAAGGAAACAGCAATCAGCTTAGGAGCAGTGCCTACCATGAGGCTCATGGAGATCCTTGAGCACTCCAGGTACTCGTTCACTGCTCCCTCCTCCCCCCAAACAGTATAAAGAAGACATTTTTTTCTCCACACTGTAAGCTGTGTAATGGCCAACAATGCTCTCCATGTTCACATTCATGCTCTTTGCCTCTCCTCAACACCTTATAGCTTCTGTGATGGGCAGGCCAGAAGACGATTGCCTTCCTGAGATACTTCACTCACTTTTAAGTTTTCAATACACAAAAAACAAACTAAGAAAAATATAAAAAGATATTTATTGCATTGTTATCACTTCATGGAGGACCTTTGTGTTGGAGCACATATATAATGGACTAAAATACTCAATAGAAGGCTTTTGTGTGTGTCTGTGTGTTATGAGTCAGGAGTTGTACCTTAAATAGGGTATTGACCTCGGAGCTGTCAGCCTCCAGCATGCACAGTTTCCCTCTCAGCATTTCCTGTGACTTTTCATCTGCAGGAAGATGGTCTGGACCCCTGACCACATCCAGCAGTACAGGAAGAGCTAAACACACAACACACACTTAATATAGACGCGTCAGACAAGACTATGAGTGAATCAACTCTAATGTGCTGATTTCATAGCTTTCCTGTCCTGACTGGACAACCTAGATTGTAATGAAAATAAAATCAGCTAAAAAAAAAAAAATGTATCTGTTGACCAATTATTTCATATTTTATTAAATGAGTTTATGCCTCCTTCAATTTACATATATGGCTGTGTGGTGTCTGTTAAAGACATAACCATACAACATGTTTTTCCTAATTATTCATTTTGTGCTGTTTACCCTTGTTTTTATACATACAAGGGTAAACAGCACAAAATGAATAATTAGGAAAATACAGTGTTATAAATGAAAGTCATTAATAATCTCCATATTCAAGATGGTGCAGCTGATAGCAGCCTGAATACTGCTCAGTGCTACTTTTCCTGCTTGTGTTTATCTGTTCAGTTTTCAGCTCTTCCTTCCTGTTCACACATACATCAACAAAGTAATCAGGTTGTTTTTTTAAAAAATAAAACTTTACCCTGTCTTTCATCCATCTGGAGAATTCTGCAAAACTATTAGTTGGAGCAGCTCTCAACAGGATCAGGAGATGCCTTCCGATCGTACATTGGCCAGTCCATGCTTCTTTCATTTCACCCAGCGAATGTTCAGCCCTGTGCCTCAATGATCTCTGGCTGGGTGAACATATCCCCAACAGCTCACTATATCTACCAGGCTTTCAACTTCAATACAGAGCTTTCTCGAAAAGCGAAGGGAGGTGCAATCATTTCCGGCCAAATTCCAAAACTGAACGCAAGGAGATCTCATAAAATGAGTGCTCTTGGTTAGCTTTGATCTGGTATGGCTAAAACCTCTATTACAATAGAAGATCAATAGAAGGTAAACTCACATGGGTTAAAATACAAACTGCCAGTGAGTTCACTGGAAATAAAATCATCCAATGATGAGCTAATGATGAAACTGAGTGTCTCTCTCACAGTTTAATAAGTGACTGAAGAGGAACTTGTGGGTTCAAGGTATAAACCACTTTAAAGTCTTTCATAGTTTTCTACTGAGGTCACTTCAGTTTTACAGGTTAGATTATTTCCTGTAATACTCAGGGATCAAAGTACCACTAAAAGCAATAGGATTTGTTAGGGTGATTTGTCTTCCTCCTAAAATGTTTTATCATGAATTAAAAAAAACACATAATAGATCATGGGGAAACTTGAAACCTGGACCCTCCGTAGCCACTTACCAAGATCAGAACACCATGGCAGCAGTGATCAGTGAGATGACTATAAGATGAACAGCCACAAGGAGCAGTACCCACCATGGAGAAAGAGACTAGAGGCCAAGATCAAGGTAGCACAACTAATGGAGTTGCAGAAAGGTGCCTAAGAAGCACAGAAAGCTGTCTATGCCTGAGGCCTTGAAGACACCCAAGCAAAGACTACCAGCCTTGGACAGCTGCTTGAAGAGGTATACGCAGAGAAGTAGAAGGCAGGAAAATAAACCATCTATTCTGCACAGAACCATCCAAGGTGTACTCTCAGTAGGGAACAATATGAGAACAGCACCACCAAGGCTGGAGACGGAGCAGCACTGGAAAAGCATATGGGAGAAGGATGCAAACCATAATAACAATGCTCAGTGGCTAGTGGATCTAAGAGCAGACCACAGCAACCTCCCTGAACAGGATCCAGTAACCATCATAGTGGCAGATATCCAGCTGGTAGTCAATGAGAGACACCCAGAATGGCTAACCAAAGGTCCAAGATTCCTGATCCCCAGGGAACCCCAGAAATAATCGGTCCCATCCAACTACCGGCCAGTAACCTGCCTCAGTACCACGTGGAAGTTCCTGTCAGGCAGGTTAAGAAAAACAGGCACATGGCTCAATACATAAGCGGGGAAGAGAAACAAATTGGCAGGAATACCAGAGAACCGAAACACCGGGTACTGATAGACAGAGCAAGACTGTAAGACTAGGCTGACCAACCTGTGCGCTGCCTGGATTGATTACAAGAAGTCTCATGACTCAATGCCCCACACCTGGATACTGGAATGCCTAGAATTGTCCAAGAACAACAGGACCTTAAAAGCCTTCATCAGGAAGTCGATGGGGATGGACATTAGAGACCAACTTCAAGCCCATAGCACAAGTGCAGGATCTATCAAGGAGATGCCCTGTCCCCACTACTATTCTGGATAGGCCTGAATCCCCTCAGTGAGATCATTGAAAAGACTGGCTATGGTTACCGACTATGGAACAATCCTGTACATGGACATCAAGCTGTACGCCAAGAGTGAACAAGACATCGATCACACGAGTACCTCAGGAAGATGGCCATGGACAGCTGCGTGCTCAGTGAATGCCTCAAGCAGCAGAAGCCCAATAAAGAGGAGCAAAAGGAGGTACCATCGTGGAAGGACAGGCCCCTGCACGGTATGTAGCACCGGCAGATAAAGGAAGTGGCTGACATCCAGAAATCCTGCCTGTGGCTGGACAAAGCTGTACCAAAAGACAGCACAGAGGCACTAATCATGGCAGCACAGGAACAAGCTCTGAGCACAAGATCCATAGAGGCTGGGGTCTATCACACCGGGTGCAGGCTGTGCAAAGATGCCCCAGAGACAATCCAGCACATAACAGCACGGTGCAAGACGCACAGAAGCAGAAACATGTGTGCCGAATATGGCCTCGTTGTCTCAAGGTCAAATCGGGAGAGTAGGGTGGTCGAATATGGCCGAACTAAGGCTACGTTCACACTGCAGGCGAAAGCGCATCAAATCCGATTTTTTTGACCCATATCCATCATGGTGTGACAGTGTGAACGGCACAAATCCGATATTTTCAAATCCGACCTGGGTCACTTTCGTATGTGGTCCTGAATCCGATACATATCTGATGTTGTAGAAAGCGACTGTTGTTTGAACGGTCATGTCGCATTAAATCCGTCTTTTACGTCACCGACACAAGACAGACGCCAATTATCAGCGCCGGAGAAGACATCGCGAATGCTTCCTGGCAATCCGGTGAAACTGCTGGGAAGACAACGTTGGAGAAACGTGAACATTTTATTTGTACTGTATAATCTGCAGATTCTGACAGAAATCTGCAGCTATCCTTTGAAGCACCGCTCCTCTAAAACAGCAATAAGGATCATTATTAGGTTATTTACATTATTATGTAAACAACAAAATAACTTAAAGCAAAAATTGGGAAACGTGAAGTCCGAAGTCTTTATATTAAGGGCCATCAGTCCAACAATACTGTTTGCTCTGGGTCTAAACAGAGCGCGTTGTGTGTGACGTCTTCTGTTGCGCATGCAGCCGCTTTGAGCGTTCACACTAGAGCACGTTTGCTGTCACATTTTATTTGTAGTGTGAACGAGCAGACAAAAAAATCGGATTTGATCAAAAAATCGGAATTGAGCATTAAGACCTGCAGTGTGAACGTAGCCTAAGATCCTGTGGGACTTCCAGATACAGACGGCCAAAATGGTGGCTAACCAACTGGACAGAGTAGTGGTAGACAAACAGAAGAAGACAGCTGTAGTGATAGACGCAGTGATACCAAATGACAAAAAAAATCAGAAAGAAGGAACACAAGAAGCTGGAGAAGTGCCAAGGGCTCAGAGAAGAGCTCGAGAAGATGTGGAGCGAGTGGCTCAAGCAAATCCCAGGAACAACATCGGAGATCTCTGTCCAGAAGAGTGCAGTCCTAGGAAGAGCTAAGAAACTGCGCTGGACCCTCAAACTCCCAGGGTAAGAGGACCAGCACTTGAAGGATAAAATGTCGCCTGCAGGGGTGAGCAGGGAATTTTGTATATAGTCAGCCACTGTTTACCTATTAGCAAGGTGACTGTGCATCAAGGTTTTACCAGGACCTTTACCAAGGCTGTCTAGCCTCTAGTACCTGTTAATGGCTATTTTGTAATGACCATATGAGCTACACCTGACCCAGACAGGCCTTCTCAGCTCCAAATCTCAGAGTTTGCTGAATGAAACAATAGATAGGTGAGCCTTACTGCCAAGTGGAATTCTTACAGGAGGGGAAAACGTCATTGACAATGCAGTGATGATGTGATATTAAAAAATAGCCATTAACGTGCGAGTTATTCTAGTAGCTCTTAAGAAGAAAGAAGACCTACTAACCAGTATAAGAATAGTAAACTACTCTGATTCAGCTCTACTTTGATCACATCATAGATAAGCAACTTCATCACTGATACAGCAACACTCACGTTTACTTGTTTAAGACTAGGCATTAACCAATCATCTGTCAAGAAAGTACTTACTGTAACTTGACTTGCATCGTAACACTGAAAATTTTGAGGAAAATAACGTGTGATAGTCTCTAGTAATGCTCTTGAAATGTGGAATTTCCAAGTATTTCAATGAATGTTCATAATTGGTGAGCAATCACCAATTTTATATATTATATATATAATTAGTTAAAGATGGTTTGACAGCATTAAATTGGAATTGATAAACTCACCTATTGGGAGGTTTTCCTCATACGCTGACAGAGTTCCCTTCAGACTCACAGCATCTCCAGACAAACCATGCACTGCTAAAAACAAAGTGTTTTTACATTTTACCATTATACAGTCATTTGTTAATAACCTGTGAAAGATAAAGCACAATTACAGATGTGCAAATGATATCTAAAATGCAGAAGACCTTTACAGTTGGATTTATCTGATTATTTGTTCAGTCACGCAAAATTAATTTGTTAAACTTCATATTTAATGAACAATTGAAGTTGTTTGCTCAAAGTAATTAAATGTTTAGCTGTCGATTAATATTGTGAAATAGCAAACAACTGTTTATTTTAAAAAATGCTTGAAGTTTGCATAATAAGTCTCGAAATAACTGAATATAACTAAATACAATACTCAATTACTAAATTACTCTACAAATATCCAGTGACTCTTTTCAATAATACATCTGAGAGGGGATTCATATTTGTATTAGTTGCTATGGTTAGGACCTTTGCACACAAAACGTTTAAAATGTGGTGTTTTGTTCTACATGTAGCTACCTAACAGTTCATTCAAGCCTGCAAATCCTGCACATGAAACATTAGTTGAATAATCAACTAGCCAACAGAACTTTAGCACCACTCTTTTAGCACCATTTAAACCATTTTTGGTGAAAAAAGTAATCAGTGAAAATAACCACTGAATGCAGTTGGACACAAAATGTCTGTGTAGGTTCTCAGTCATCCAGCTTCTGGTTATCTAAGGAGGAAGGGAACGCGACTGGACTTCTTTAAGCTTCCTGAAGAAATGGTAAAGATGTATTTAAATGGAACAACACTGTCATTCCTTATGCAGCAGGTAGAAACTCATCAAACCTCTGCTTATAATGACCCACAACCTCTTTCACACCTTGGCTCCTGTGACGAGGCACATGACCAGTAGTGAGTCAACACCCTCAGGGACAACTCCCACTAGGGCTTAAATACCTGGGCTCTACCATTTAGTTTTAGAACTGAAGATGCTTCTGGGATGAGAGGTTGAACGTTTCATGTGACTGGACTTCTTTAGGAAACTTAATCAAGTCCAGTCGCTTTGCTTTCCAAGCTCGTTGGATTGGACACAAAATCCTTAAAAATAAAAGTACCTAAACCAACAGTAAAATCCTGCTTTTATATGTTAATGTGTGACTTATTGCAATTTCATGATCTCATGTACAATCAGCTACAGAAGGAAATTTTCTTCATTAGAACGCTACTTTTACTTCTAAATATATATTTTTTTAGTGACAATGAGTATCTGAACTTAACTTTAACAAAGAACCTTTAACAGAATACGATAAACAGATATTTTTACTTAAGTCACACAGTCAGCTGGTTTAAAGCAGATAATTTGCTTATATAAACAGAAAACAACAAAACAAAATTTGTAAAAATTGCTAAAGTTTCAGGCTTTCGCAGAATTACTGTGAAAAAACAATATAAAACGCATCTGCTAATTTGTAGTGAACAGCAGCATGAGATCTCACTCATTACCCATTCCGCTCGACCGCTGTAGTATCTCCGTCATATGCCGGTACTGCTGAGCGTCAGCGGAAAGCTGTCTCCGGTACTTGTGGCTCCAAGAATCCCGCTCCGACCGGGCTGACATTTCCAAGGCAGCTGCGCAACGTCCTCTGCGACCAGTCAGCAGCGCAGCATCACATGCCTGTGCACGACGCACCTGGTAAACTCCCAGTGAGGGACACTGGCTCGCTTTTCCTTTCAAAGTAAAAGTCTTCAAAAGTTTGACTTAGTGAGCCTGTAGGTCAATACGAACGAGTCCGAATTAACATACTACTACTAATAAATATAAATAAATATAAATAAATACTACTAATAAATAAATCCTTCTGATTTTACTGTAGAATTAGGTGCAAATGTCTTTTGTGTATGTGTTTGTGGTGTGTTTTATGGGTAATACAATAAACAGCATGTTGACCTTGATGTAAGCAAAGAGGGAGATCTTTGTTTCATTGTTTGCTTACTTCCCTTTTCTCATATTGTTATTATTTACATTTATAAATATATCACATATACACATTTAAAATCTTTTTTTCACTTGATGTCATATAAAACCTAATTAACGGTATATTATATTATTACATTTTTCAATCAACATTTAACAAAGTATACTGATTGTACCATAGCAACTTTTATTATGACGTTAAATGTGGATTATTTCCTGTGTTGGTTGGTGAGCTCACTGACGTACATAGTAGTGAAAAGGCTGTCGCTTTATTTCAGTTTTTCTTTTTATTATAAATGCTGCCTCTTGTTATCTGCACACCAATAACCAGAACAATTCAGGTACTTTTCTGTGATTGAACATGGAAAGGTTGCACAGTTTTTCCTTAAAATTAAATTGCGTAGACTTCACGTTAATAATCACCCAGTGAGCAGCTGAGTCACATGATGTTATTAAATCACTCTTTGCTTTGTTCCCTACCTCTACCCCAAAGGATATGCATTTTTTGGAGATGAACACATTTATTCCAAACATTTTCCATCAACTTTTTCTCTCTGTTTGCTTGCACGTGGGTTTGACTTGAGTGAATATTTTTCCTCGTTAACATCCCAGGAAAAGACTCAGCACTTCCTTTCCTCCAGTCAGTTCCTCTGTCAGCTCAGAATTGCAGCCAACTAGCAGCAGTGTTGTAGAAACACAAGAACTGTCACAGTCATGAAATCACGACACATAAAGTGATACACATTCTGCAAGTCTTGCAAATGTACTGCCATATAATACTTCAGCTCTTTTTATTGTACTCACTAGTAGTCAGATAAAGCACTATGTCAGCAACATGCGACCCTTAAATTCTCTTTTATGGTAAACTGACTAGTTGTTACTCTACTCAAGCACTCAAAGCACCTTATGCAGCTAGTTTCATTCACGCACAAGCAAACTGTCAAAGTGCTGTCTAACATTCATACAATGAATGCAACACATCTGTAGCAACCTGGGTTGAGTATCTTGCCTGGAACTGACCCACCAACCACCGATCAGCTGCTCTGCCTCCTGAGCCACAGCTACCTCACAGACAGTTGGACAGATTTTGACTGGTATTTCTTTATTAAATGCCAATTAAAACAAGAATGAGTTAAAAATGACAGCAAAATAATTCGTGAATAAAATTAAAGGTGACCACAGAACACGCTTAGTTACAGTTGTGGTCAAAAGTTTACATACACTTGTAAAGAATATAATATAATGGCTCTACCGAGGGTCCCGTTATTTCTAAAACTCTGATTTTTCTCTGATAGAGTGATTGGAACAGATACTTTGTCACAAAAACATTCATGAAGTTTGGTTCTTTTACGACTTTATTATGGGTTAACAGAAAAAGGTGATCACATCTGCTGGGTCATAATTATACATGCAGCAGTGCTAATATTTGGTTACATGTCCCTTAGCCATTTTCACTTCAATTAGGAGCTTTTGGTAGCCATCCACAAGCTTCTGGTTGAATCTTTGACCACTCCTCTTGACAGAATTGGTGCAGTTCAGTTAAATTTGATGGCTTTCTGACATGGACTTGTTTCTTCAGCACTGTCCACATGTTTTTAATGAGGTTTAAGTCAGGACTTTGGGAAGGCCATTCTAAAACCCTTATTCTAGCCTGATTTAACCATTCCTGTATGTTTGGGGTCATTGTCCTGTTGGAACACCCAGCTGCGCCCAAGACCCAACCTTTGGGCTGATGATTCTAGGTTATGTTGAAGAGTTTGAAGGTAATTCCCTTCTTCATTATCCCATTTACTCTCTGTAAAGCACCAGTTCCATTGGCAGCAAAACAGCCCCACAGCATAATACTCCCACCACCATGCTTGATTGTAGGCATGGTGTTCTTGGGGTTAAAGGCCTCACCGTTTCTCCTCCAAACATATTGCTGGGCATTATGGCCAAAGAGCTCAATTTCTGTTTCGTCTGACCACAGAACTTTCCTCCAGAAGGTCTTATCTTTGTCCATGTGATCAGCAGCAAACTTCAGTCGAGCCTTAAGGTGCCGCTTTTGGAGCGAGGGCTTCCTTCTTGCACGGCAGCCTCTCAGTCCATGGAGATGCAAAACACGTTTGACTGTGGACAATGACACCTGTGTTCCAGCAGCTTCTAATTCTTGGCAGATCTGCCTTTTGGTGATTCTCGGTTGACTCTTTACCCTCTTGACCAATTTTCTCTCAGCAGCAGGCGATAGCTTGCGTTTTCCTCCTGATCTTGGCAGTGACGAAACAGTGCCATGCACTTCATACTTACAAACAATTGTTTGCACTGTTGCTCTTGGGACATGCAGCTGCTTTGAAAAGGCCCCAAGTGACTTTCCTGACTTGTTCAAGTCGATAGTTTGCTTTTTCAGATCCATGCTGAGCTCCTTTGACTTTCCCATTGTAGCGTTTGTGGGCGTTTGTATCCAGTGAGCCCTATTTAACTGGCCTAAGAGAAGTCACCAGCTGTAGTCACTCATAATCACTCACAAGAAGTTAAGAGGCCACGCTATGAAGCTCAGTTCACTGACAACCTTCTAAGTCACCAAAATTGCTATTTCGTGTTGCTGTACGTATAATCCTGTATTTGTTTTTATTGCTCCCACCGCAGACACGTTTGGACGATGGGTGGACTGAACATTGTCTCGTGGTTTGTAGTGATCCATTTTGGTTCACTTGGGTTTTTCTCTCCTTTCAAACTCATCAACTGTTTCAGATCAGAGTAAACAAACTATTTATGTGAAAATTCCCCTATGTTTTCTGATTTCATACTTTCGTACTCGTGCAGTATCTTTTTGTTTTCAGTCAGGTTTATCAATCTGTTTTTTCCTGCTTTCCTTGTGTTTCTGTTTCTGGTTCAGTCTCATTTCTGTGTTTGTTTACTTTTCTGTCTTCTCAGTCAGTCATATGTCCATGTTTGTCCAGGTCTCAGTGTTTGTTACTACTCGTTTTGTTTAGATAGTCCCTCGCCTCGTGTTTGTTGTGTTTAGTTTTGCTTCCCCTTGCCTTGTTAGTCTGATTCCATTCAGCTGTGTTCCCCGGTGTTTGGGGAGGTGTGCGTTTATTCTACGAGACTCTGTTGGGACTTTGTTGCCTCATCCTGTGTTGTTTTGTCCTCACTTACAGTTTGTGTTCCCTTAAGATTAGCTGAAGTTTGGTTTCCTAGTTTTATGTGCTGTCTTTTAGTTTGAACTCTTTTTTGAACGTAGATGATATTAAGGGTGTGCAGCTACTGCATTGCATTTGGGTAATCTCAGTATCTCACTGAACATGCCTCTGTACTGGCCAGCATGTCATGGAGTGGGTGGGAGGAATCCTCTAGCATTGTTCTCGTCTTGGACAACATCCACCTCTCGTAACTGTAACTCTCTCTACTCCAACACTCTTCCCTTTACCGTCTGCAGTTAGTTCAAAATGCTGCTGCACGAGTTCTAAAAGGTACTAGAAAGTATGATCACATCACCCCAGTTCTAGCTCATTTACACTGGCTCCCTGTCAAATACTGTATAGACTCTAAAATTCTCTTCCTTACTTTTAAAATTTTAAACAATTTGGCATCCAGTTATCTGACTGAACTCCTCAGCTTGTTTAACCCCAGGACAGCACTAAGTTCCTCTTGCCAGATGCTCTTAGAACAACCTAGATCGCGGCTGAAGTCCAGAGGTGATCGGGCTTTTGTAACTGCAGCACCGTCACTCTGGAACAACCTCCCGTAGTTCTGAGTCTATTCATTCCTTTAAATCGCGTCTTAAAACTCAACTTTTTACTTTGGCTTTTGAATCAAATTAGTTTAGTCATCATCAGGCCTGTTTTATGTTTGTCACCTTTGATTTTTGTTGGTGTTTATTTGTTAACTTTTTTCCCTTGCATTGCCTTTTAATGTCTCAATGATTTTTGCTGATTGTTAAGCACTTTGATCAACCCTGTTGTTTTAAATGTGCTATATAAATAAATAAACCTTAAACCCCTCGTACACCACCCTTAGAGAGTGCAGCTCCACCCCAAAAAGTTACTGGCCTTGCAGATCAGTTTATTGAGTCTGTTGGCATCCCAACCCTCAACTACAGCATGCAACACCATTGAGGATGGCACTGGCTGAAAAACCTGAGCATTGTCTGACAGATGTTAAAAGATTACAGCTGCCTCAGGAAACAGCGACAGCTCTGACCCTTCCTGTAGTGTGGAGTAGTAATTTTTTTTTTAACCCAGTCCAGTTTATTGTCAGTGTGTACTCTGAGGTATTTATTATCCTTCACTGTGTCCACTTTGACCCCCTGAATTAAAACAGGTGTCACTGGTTTCCTGGTCCTTTTAAGATCCACATTTATTTCCTTGGTGTCTGTCGCACTGAGCTGCAGATGATTCTGTGTGCACCACATTATATGACTCCATCTCTTTACCCTGATTGATGCAACTAACCATCACAGAGTCAGCAGAGAACTTCTGAAAATAGCAGGACTCTGTGCAGTGGCTGAAGTCTGTGGTGTAAGTCAACAGCTCCTTGTGGTGCCCCTCTGTTGCTGATTTTAAAGTTTTTCTTTATCTAAATAACACACTAGCATGTCAAGTTCTTTTACCACTTCACTCTAGTTATACCGTCTATAATGCATTTACTATCAGTTTAACTCTTTGCTTGTCTCTCATACTTCCTTGCTGTAATTTTAAAACTATCCATTAATCCTTTAGATATTTTTTACAGGTAGGTCCACATTTATTTGGACTCTCACACAAGTTGTTGTTTTTTTTTTAACTGTTTACTGAAACAAATTCCAATTATAGTTAAATAACAGACATAATCTGTAGACTCTCAGGTTTCATTTGAGGGTATCAGTACATTACACTACATACATTCAAATTAGATGAAGGTGTTATGATTCAATGAAATGTTGTGGGTTGTGATGCTGGCCATTTTGACGTGTGGCTCCTCCCATCGGTGTATGTGTGTTTTTTGAATCTCCTCCCTCCAGGCTGGGTGTGTGGGTGTGTCTGGTGTCTGGTGAAACGGGTTCGAGAGCTTATTGGCTGATTCAAACAAGCTCTTGAAGTGCGGATTGGTTGATTGAATGGACAGCAGCCTCTTAACCTCCCTTGTCTGCTCTACACCCAACAAAGAGCTAGTTGTTTGTAGTTCTGAGCATCTGTGTGAGGAAGTCTTTTCGTACAGTGTGAGCTGTTTGTAATTACGATATCTTTGTGTTGGGCTAAAAGCATTTTTGTAAAGTCTTATTCATGTGTATACAGGAGCAGTGAGTGAGAAACCCTTTTTCTCTTAGGTTAGAGAATTGTCTTGTTTGCTTTTACTTTCTAAGGACAGAAGAAACCTTTTTGTTTGTTATTTTGACATTGTTCATATCTGAAGAATATAAACTGCTGATTAGCCCCTTTAGTTAGTGTGTTGCTGGCCTGTCATGGGAGTCGTGGGAGTGGGGAGTCGCACCTGCATGTTGGGTCCTGGTTACCCCAAGGCCGGGTCGTAACAAAGGGTCGAGGAGTTTCAGCCCCTTAAAATGTGTCTACCAGATCAACTGCACATTTGCACAAGTGCGAAGGTAACTCTACTTGGAAAAACTGCCCGAAATGCGTTGACAGAAACATTTCAGTGATTTTGAGTCATTCTGCACTCCAGATGCGTTGATTGCATTAAACATTTTTAATCGTATTAACGGATTAATTTGCGTTAACCCGTTATTTTTGACAGCACTACTTTAAACACATCATTCATGTAATCTTTATCTATTTTGGGATTAGGAGCTTCTGTATCATCATTTAATATCCACTAATGATATCCAACTCTTAAAACCACCCTCTCTAGGATGTTTATTGTCGGTTGACTCAGCCAAGTCAGTCAGAAATGACTCCACACAATCAAAGAATTTTATTTTGAAATATTGTTTTGTTTTTAGTAATTCCTTCCTTGCTTTCCTTTCTTTCCATAGCAAATCATATTCTGTTTTATTTTTGATTGACATACTCTTCATTTAATGGCCCCATAATAAAGTATTAATTCAATTCAATTCAATTCAATTTTATTTATATAGCACCAAATCACAACAAATGTCGCCTCAAGGCGCTTCATAGATACAGAGAAAAACCCAACAATCATATGACCCCCTATGAGCAGCACTTTGGCGACAGTGGGAAGGAAAAACTCCCTTTTAACAGGAAGAAACCTCCGGCAGAACCAGGCTCAGGGAGGGGCGGCCATCTGCTGCGACCGGTTGGGGTGAGAGAAGGAAGACAGGATAAAAGACATGCTGTGGAAGAGAGACAGAGATTAATAACAGATACGATTCAATACAGAGAGGTCTGTTAATACATAGTGAGTGAGAAAGGTGACTGGAAAGGAAAAACTCAATGCATCATGGGAATTCCCCGGCAGCCTACATCTATTGCAGCATAACTAAGGGAGGATTCAGGGTCACCTGGTCCAGCCCTAACTATATGCTTTAGCAAAAAGGAAAGTTTTAAGCCTAATCTTAAAAGTAGAGATAGTGTCTGTCTCCCGAATCCAAACTGGAAGCTGGTTCCACAGAAGAGGGGCCTGAAAACTGAAGGCTCTGCCTCCCATTCTACTTTTAAATACTCTAGGAACAACAAGTAGGCCTGCAGAGCGGGAGCGAAGTGCTCTAATAGGGTGATATGGTACTACAAGGTCATTAAGATAAGATGGGGCCTGATTATTTAAGACCTTGTATGTGAGGAGCAGGATTTTGAATTCAATTCTGGATTTAACAGGAAGCCAATGAAGGGAAGCCAAAACAGGAGAAATATGCTCTCTCTTTCTAATCCCTGTCAGTACTCTTGCTGCAGCATTTTGGATTAACTGAAGGCTTTTCAGGGAGTTTTTTGGACATCCTGATAATAATGAATTGCAGTAGTCCAGCCTGGAAGTAATAAATGCATGAACTAGTTTTTCAGCGTCACTCTGAGACAGGATATTTCTAATTTTAGAGATGTTGCGCAAATGGAAGAACGCAGTCTTACATATTTGTTTAATATGTGCGTTGAAGGACATATCCTGGTCAAAAATGACTCCAAGGTTCCTCACAGTGTTACTGGAGGCCAAGGTAATGCCATCCAGAGTAAGAATCTGGTTAGATACCATATTTCTAAGCTTTTCAGCGCCGAGTACAATGACCTCAGTTTTATCTGAGTTAAGAAGCAGAAAGTTAGTGGCCATCCAAGTCTTTATGTCTTTAAGACATTCCTGCAGTTTAACTAATTGGTGTGTGTTATCTGGCTTCATGGACAGATAGAGCTGGGTGTCATCTGCATAGCAGTGAAAATGTATGCTATGTCTTCTAATGATGCTGCCTAGGGGAAGCATGTATAATGTAAACAGAATTGGTCCTAGCACTGAACCCTGTGGAACTCCATAATTAACCTCAGTGTGTGAAGAGGACTCTCCATTTACATGCACAAATTGGAGTCTATTAGATAGATATGATACAAACCACTGCAGTGCAATACCTGTAATACCTACAGCATGTTCTAATCGCTCTAATAGGATATTATGGTCAACAGTATCGAATGCTGCACTAAGGTCAAGAAGGACAAGCACAGAGATGAGTCCACTGTCAGAGGCCATAAGAAGATCATTTGTAACCTTCACTAAAGCTGTTTCTGTGCTGTGATGAACTCTGAAACCTGACTGAAACTCTTCAAATAAACCATTCCTCTGCAGATGATCTGTTAGCTGTTTGACAACTACTCTTTCAAGGATTTTTGATATGAAAGGAAGGTTGGAGATTGGCCTATAATTAGCTAAGACTGCTGGGTCTAGAGATGGCTTTTTGAGTAAAGGTTTAACTGCAGCCACCTTGAAGGCCTGTGGTACATAGCCGATTATTAGAGATGGGTTGATCATATATAAGATCGAAGAATTAATCAATGGCAGGACTTCTTTATACAAGCTAAATCTCAATCACTGATCCCGAGTTTCCTCTTCTTCATTTACGGCACCAGCTTAATTACTTTGGACCAGAGATGGGCAGTAACGCGTTACTGTAATCTGATTACTTTTTTTCAGGGAACGAGTAAAGTAAGGGATTACTATTGCAGAAACGGTAATTAGATTACTGTTACTTTCCCGTAGGAACGCTGCGTTACTGCGTTACTAAAACCGTGATTTTTTTGCGAGAATGTCTCATGACAGTGACGTAAGCGAGTGTGACGTTCGTGACAACAGCTGTGTGCAGATCAACAATGGATCATATATCGAGTGTGGGAGAGAGTATGAGCGTGCAACGTTTAAAGTGTGGAAGTACTGACCTTACTTTGAGTTTGATTCATAAAAAGTGACAAAACCATTAGCGTCCATTGTGCGTGGGAAGAAAACTTCTTTTTACAGTGAAAAAAACCCCTAAACTTCCAAGCAAGCACAGAGTAAACTACCACGTAATGGGAAACTCACAGAGAAACTCGCGGATTCTTCCACTGACCGCTGCACACCTGCACCAGGGTAAACCTCCGCCCAAGTGTTTTACTTGCATCTATTTGAAAGACTGAGTGTAAACACACACACAAAAAAACCCATTTTATGCTGGAATGTGCAGAAAATAGGTTTAAATGTTAAACAAATTTCTTCCAGTCAGAGAATGTTGCATATAATTAAATTTTTGCTTGATGCATAAAGTTAAAAGATTAAAACTAATAAAACAAGTTTTAAAAAGAGACTTTTCCATTTGATTACATTTTGTATGATGGATTATGCAGAAAAAGTAGAATTGGGCTGAAAGATCTATCACTTTATCACCTATTCAGGTTGTAAATCGTGTTTTTAAAAAGTAACTAAGTAACTAAGTAATTAATTACTTTTGAAAATAAGTAATCAGTAAAGTAACTGGATTACTTTTGGGGGAAGTAATTGGTAATTAGTTAATGATTACTTTTTTCAAGTAACTTGACCAACACTGCTTTGGACATCATGAGTAGGAACAGTATGTTGTTGCATGTCAATGCTGCTTTATTGATCGAGACTCACCAGCCCTTTTACTTGATAAACACTTCTACAAAATAGAAGTATGGGGCTGTGCTGCTTCCTGTCTGTTGTAATGAGGAACGTTAGGTTGCTAGCAAACAAAACAAAAGAGCTAACAGCGATACTGCAGAGTCAGAGGGGATATGGAGACTGCACAGAGACCTGCTGTCTTCTGAAGTTTCCTGATGACTCTCGTTGGTTTGATGCATCCGTGAGGGTGACGAGACGGAGTACTGAGCTGTGGTGGACTCCTTTGTCATGCGGTTTTAACAGAAACATCTGGAGATCAATGTGACAAAGATCAAGGAAATGATTGTGGACTTTAGGAGAACCAGGAAACCAGTGACCCCAGTTTCAATGCAGGGGGCCGATGTGAAAATAGTGAAGGACTATAAATATCTCAGAGCACACAGTGACAAGAAAATGAAGCTTATGCGTAATTTCAATAAGGAAGCTCTGAGGTCTCACATCTGTCTGATGTCACTCATGCTGTGTGATTAGTGTGGTATCATACATAATTTTATAACTTATACAATTCTTCATTTAGCCCTACATAATAACTGGTGTTGTAATTTAAACTGGCCATATGTTTTCAGTCTCATTTTCCCTCTGGCTGTGCCATCAGCTGAGCTGCAACACCATGAGACACGTGTCTGTTTAGAGCTGATCCTTATCTGAAAACGAAGCTAAAGAAAAACATGCATTTTTATTTGCTGAGATGGCTGTAGTGGAATCATCAGTGTATTTCTGAATTGCTAAAACAACTCTCATCCTTCGAACTCCTTTATTGAATCAACACATTACAAATAAACTCAATCAGCACTGACAATGTTTGCATATTCCCCCGAAACCCTGGGATTGATTATTTAAAGATGATTAGTTTTCACAATAACCATCGACTACCTGTGCCTATGACGAGTTTCCTGAATATAATAGTATTTGAGGGGATCGGTGGCAGAACTATGAGGTAAACGGGCGCTAATCTAATCGATGTGCGTCATTAAATATATTTATTTCGAAATCAAAAAGCCTGCTCATTGGAGCAACAGGTTCGCCAATAAACTGTAATAAACTTCGCAGGTCTTTCCTCCCCACTGCTGTCAGACTCCACAATAAAGACTTTTGCAGCTGTTCAAACACACAAACCCACACATGTGCAATAAGACTGCTATATATGCAATTCTTGTGCAATTCTTCTTCTGACGAAGTTGTATTTTCCTACTCAGTTGTATATAGTATTTGTATTTCTATTTTATTCTATTGTATATAGTATTTTATTTTATTCTATTGCATTTTATTGCATTCCAGTGTTTTCTAATTTCTGCTACATAGCTTTGCACTTCTGCTGTAACAAAACAAATTTCCCACCTGTGGGACTAATAAAAGTCATCTTAAATTTAAATCGCGTTTTTTGATTTGAAATGAGAAAAGTCACACTGAGAGTAAACGCAAGCTCCAGCAGCTCTGCGCTAACAAAGCAAGGCACACTGGCTGCGATGACGTTATGTTGACCACACAGATGTCCACGTTAACCTGACCAGCACAGGTTAACGTGGGCGTGATTCCTAAACAAGCAGCAGGTGTTAAACAGCTGTGTTGTCGTCCGCGTGACACACAAGGAGACGACCCGTCAGTGAAACCGTCCAATTGGCGGATGCAGCACGTGAAACACGGAGAATATGTAAACAAATCTAATCCGGTGTAAAAGTCATTTAACGTGAAACACCGGGAGCTACTGGCAAGCTCCACGAGCCACCATTTCTGTATTTAAAAAAAAAGGTTTACGCTTCGTAATTACACGTCACCTTTCGTCACTTCCGCACCTGCGCAGTCGTCGTATACATTTAGCAAAGAACGGTCACAGAAAGGCAGAAAGAGAGAAAATATACTAACCTAACCGGAGGAAACGATTATATGTCCGTAAGGATTAAAGCTATAAGAGCCGATAGACGCCGACTACAGCGGAGGAGTCAGAGCAGTGACGGGGACGGTAAACAACCGTCGATGTGCCTCTGATATCCGGACATACAAGTCATCTTTTTTTCCTGAGTAGGAAGAGACGAGTCGCCGACAGAGAAACACATCCAGACTGAAACATGAATCCCGAATAGTGAGTTTCACATTAAACATAATCAGCTGCACGGCTGTTATTATTGTCTTCTTCCAGGAAGTATCATGTTTGGCTAGTTTTATGCTACATCATACCAGGCTGGTCGTACTAATGGAGAACGGCAGCTCACGGGCTTCTGTAAACAGGGTGCGAACAGCTTCTTTAATGTGTCAGCTTTCCCAGTGCGGTTTCTCAACACATCAACAAATACTTTGCTTGCTCGTGTCTCCCGTTTCCACCGTGACCGCGGACCTTTAACTACGACCCCCCAACAAACCAGTGCAGTGTAGAGAGAAACGCTAATGTAGTAAAAAAGAAAGAAACGCGGCTATTGTTCATTTCAGATACTAGAGCCAAAACGTGTAAGGTTACCAGCTGGTGATTGGGCTGTACTGGCGTGTTATGGATGACCTGTAGCCGGGGTGAACAGGCTCCGCCCACTGTTTCCCTTTTCTCCATGGAGACGGCCACAGTATGGAACACTCGACAAAAATACGTTTTTAGTCCCACTTACACTTAAACTTTACTATTTCCATATCCATAGTTTTTAGATATATGTAAAGGCAGCTCGTTTGTGTTGTTCTTGTAGACTGTTGCTAAATAAAAACATAGTTTCCACACTTTAGTTCGAAATTCTTGAATGTCACACCATGAAATTTGTTACATTAATTGCCCCGAATAACCATGTGTTCATCTATCTATCTATCTATTAGAGGTGGGAATCACCATACATCCCACGACACGATATTATCACAATACTTAACGCACGATACGATATTATTGCAATTTTTAAAAATATTTTATTTATTCAGATACTGTACATAAAGGTAAACTTTATCAATATTCATTTTATCTAATATCAAAGTCTCACACTCAGTCTTTCTCTCATTTCAGTTTGATTGTTGACAAACTGAACGGTTTGTATTACAGTCTAGTCCAACTTAACTGAATCAACCATCTGGTACAATTATAGCTATTCTGAACTATGCAGTTTATGAAAACTATGCAGCCCCTTCAGCAACTGAAGAATTTGAAAGTAAATTAAAACAAAATATAATTTTACATTAAATAAAAAAGTTTTAAACTTAATTAAAATAAAACATGTCTTAAATTAAAATAAGTAAACTGTCATGTTTATTGCTGCCAAAAAAAAGTTAAACACATTTGGACAGTGAAGGAATGTCAGGATTGTTGCTCAGAAAA
This sequence comes from Neolamprologus multifasciatus, assembly GCF_963576455.1. Taxonomy (NCBI): domain Eukaryota; kingdom Metazoa; phylum Chordata; class Actinopteri; order Cichliformes; family Cichlidae; genus Neolamprologus; species Neolamprologus multifasciatus. The sequence goes on from NC_140441.1 coordinate 46,787,287, forward strand.
AGGATCAACATGTTCTGAAGTCAGAGCATGTTCCAGTCCACAAAAACTTTTTTTGTAACAAAATATCAATTTCTGCTGTCCCTGTATCGATACATTATTAGCAAACAAAATATCACGATACTACACAGTATCGATTATTTCCCCCACCCTATCTATCTATCTATCTATCTATCTACAAACACACACGTGATATAAATATTTATATGTTTAAGGGATTATGACTGATTAATCGTACACTCATAATCTGCCTGTGCACTCAGCCTCTTTGGTTGATCACAGTGAGTCCTGTTAAACCGCTGTGTGTTCTTGGACCTTCATCTCAGTTTTGCGATGACACCAGCTTCTCACCTGAGACCTCGTAACATGACGCTGAGTAGGAATAAATAGCTAACTGGGCACAATTCTGACATTTTCACTTGAAGGTGTACTCACTTTTGTTGCCAGGTTTAGATGTTAATTGCTGTGTGTTGAGTTATTTTCAGCAGAGGTAAATTTACACTGTTATGCAAGCTGTACACTGACTGCTTTGCATTGCATCACAGTGTCATAGCTTCAGTGTTGTCCCATGAAAAGATATTATAAAATATTTACAGAAATGTGAGATTTGTACTCACTTTTGTAAATATACATCCATTAGTGTGTAATTACATTTTCATAGACTTTTAATTAATCCATTAAGTTTGTGGCAGTACACCAAAGGTAGAGGAGAGAGAACTCGTAGGCCTTCACAGGCTGTGGAGGCAAATTTAATTTCATGTTTGCACCTTCAGAGTCTCGATATTAAGGGTCATAGCTATGTTTTGTCATCTGAGAAGGGGTCCCCTTCACCTGGGATGTGAAAACACGATGCAAAGTAACAACCAGCATCTGAAAAAAGTGTCCTCTTTCTTCTCACTTTACGTCTCATCTTCTCTAACACACAAAACACTGAAGGCCTACACTCAGAGTCAGAGTTGTTTTTTTCTGCTGCAGCTATATGCAAATAAATTGGGAGGAGTAAAGGCCCCAGTATACTCACCGTTAGGCACAGGAAGTGGCTGCAGTATTCTTCTGAATGATGGGTGTTGCCACTCAGACAATATTGGTATAAAAGTGCTAACATATAAGGGGAAGAAGTGCAAATCGAAAGCAAAGACTTTGCAGCGTTTTTCCCCCCACAAACTTCCCTCCCTCTTCTTCTTTCACTTCTCCACTGCGTAAAACTCTGGATACTGTAGGTCTTCTGAAAAAGAAAGTCTCACATCAGAAGTGCTTGACTGACTGAACTCTCAAACATGTCTCACAAATTTAGAGGATCATCACTTAGCCTGGAGAAATAGTTTGTTGCTTTATAAGAAAGCCCTCCACAAAGCCAGAACATCTTACTATTTATCACTGATTGAAGAAAATAAGAACAACCCCAGGTTTCTCTTCAGCTCTGTAGCCAGGCTGACACACAGTCAGAGCTCTGTTGAGCCAACCATCCCTTTAACGTTAACTAGTAATGACTCTGTGATTCATCTTTCTGAGTTAACTTCAGTAATTACCTCCTCGAAGCATCAACGTGTCTTCTATATCCCGATTCTACAGGAGTGCTCACAGAAGTCCTGCCATTAAGTGATGTTTCAGTCTTAAGTATGATCAAACTATCTCAATTAATCAGCACAGGCCTTAAAGCTGGCTGTAGTTAAACCATATATATCACATTATGCTTGAATAACCTCCAAAAACAAATGTTTCAACCATAGAGTGCCTAAAATAGCGCCGCCATACTCGTTTTAAATCAACCATTTAATATATTTTCTACTTTGAATACTAAAAATCTGAGTGAACTGAAATGTTTTATTTTAACCTTTTTGTCCATCAGTTGCACACAGAGGTTTTTCATAGATGGCAATGCTCTCACAGTACGTCTCTCTGTGGTCAATCATAGACCTCTAACAAACAAAGGATCATAGTCAAGAAAGAATTCACGAGAATAAAACATTGAAATTAAAAAGATGCTTTTTTGTGAACATAAAAATTGTACAATTTAAAAAAACGTGATGCCGTCAAATTACAGAATCAAAAGTCTAGATAGTGACTATGAAAATGACTGACCACGAACAGCCACAGCTATCACAGCTTAACGTTTTCTTTGGCGTGTGGGGAGACGTTTAAAACATTCGTGCTTTTGCAGCAATAGTTTTACAGCACGTTTTGCAAATTACTGCATTTTGTTCAACGTCATCTGAAGCTCCTCCTGGCGCTATATTATTCCGTGTCTGGTAGGATATAAACACACATGCTCACTGCAGTGTGCCGGGTAGAATATTCTCCAGTTGGGAGGGGGCGATAAACGATGCATTCACAGTGTGCGGAAGAAAAAAAGTGAATATTGCCGTTAGGGTTGCCACAAACGATTATTTTGATAGTCGACTAGTCACCGATTATTTTTGCGATTAGTCGACTAATCAGATCATCATCCATTGGATGTAAAACTACAGCTTATTGCACCAGAAGCATCTGCTCTTATATAACTATCATTAGCTTACAGCTTTAAGTGTTTAAGGTATGTGCTAACTAAAAATAAAGACAAGATGATCGTTTATTAAATTTGAATGAAATTTGCAGATTGTTTCGGTGAAGTAAACTCTTTGCTATCTCTTTGCCAGGACACCGGAGTAAATTCTCGAGCACCTCACACTTCTGATAATCAGCTGTCTGCTTGACCTTTATTCAGCTGTGTAAAAACTGTAACTTTAATCTCAGCCAAACCGATTTACTCAGGAACAAATAAAATACTGAAAAAAGCCAAACAATAACATTTTTAAGTTATCTAAGTGACTTATATATGTTTAACCTGAGTAGCGAAAGACGGCGGTGGGTTTGAAAACGATTAGCCGGGAGTCCGGTGTTCTCACGGCTCTAGTGAGCCTAGCCCCCGGCTAGCTATCGAGCTAGTGGCTAACAGACGTCTCCGAAAACGTCGGAGCGCTTTTGAAAATATGTGGTGTCTTGATAAACTGAGCAGATATTTGAGGTTTACACAGCTACATTCTCGCCTAAAAATATGCTAAACGTTTATTTTGTGACCCAGAAAGAATAATAAGAGTAATATTAAAACTAAGTAGCTGCTGCCGTTGTTGGAAACTGAGCTGGGCTGCGCTATGAATTCTGGGACACAGCTTCTTCTTCGGGGTTTAACGGCAGCTGGCATCCTTGTACATGCAGTGCTGCCATCTTCTGTTTCAGTCCGTTATTACGCTCTTAAATCCTACTACTTATTCCTGCGTCTTTTGGGATCTTACAAAGCTTCAAACGACGCGTCGACTATTAAATCAGTCGTCGACGATTTTGATAGTCGACGTAATCTAATCGTGGCAGACCTAGTTGCCGTGGTAATTTATACTGGATTGTTTCAGTAAAGCCATTTTAACCATTGTATGTGGAAAAACTTGCCATACCTATATATCGAGTCTATTCGATATATCACCCACCCCTGATTTGAAGAACACGGCACTTTTCAGGGGTCGAGTCGTATCAGCTTAACCTTAGCTAACGTTTATCTGCACACTCCTTTTGAAAGTTGTGTTTGAACAGAAATTGTAAAAGGAAAAAAAGTTGTATTGTCCATTGTTATAAAGTCACATAGGTCTGATTGATTGTTGTAAGATGAGGTAATATTGTATATATTATAGTATATTTATGTTTTTGTTGTGACTTGATACACATTTGTTTGAGCATCCCTACTTCAAATTAAAAAAACAATGGTTCCATTTAATTAAAGGGGGATTTTGCACTTAGTCGGGTTGTATTATAAAATGTTTCCCACTGTTTTTGATTTTGTTCTTCTTTTTTATTGCAGTGGAAATTTTTCAGCCTTGTTCTTTGTATTTCAGTGACTATCTGTTCAAGCTCCTGCTCATTGGAGACTCTGGTGTAGGAAAGTCTTGTCTTCTACTGCGTTTTGCTGTAAGTAGTACTTCCTCACTGTAAGATATTTTTCACTTCTGTTGGACTAATGAATGTTTTTAACTGGTTTTGCTGCTGGCCTGACCAAATCATGCTGTCCCTCCTCTTCCTGTAGGATGACACCTACACAGAGAGCTACATCAGCACCATTGGAGTGGACTTTAAGATTCGCACCATCGAGCTGGATGGCAAGACCATCAAATTGCAGATTGTGAGGGCACATGTACACACAGAGCACCATATTTATGGTCTTCTTTTGCAGCTGGTTGAGGGAAATTTGGCCAGAGTGTGACAAAACTTGAAATTCTGAATCTGTGAGATGTCAGCTTTTAGAAAGTGGATTGTTTGCTTGGTTACATTTGGTGGACTGAACATGGGGTTTGATAGTTTATATTTATATTTACACAGCAGACCTGATCTTCAGTTAACCCCACTGATTTTTAAGTTTAAGTTAGGGCTTCTGTGCAGGCCAGTCAGTAAAGTTCTTGCTAGTTTTCTAAAGGTAGTTTTTCACTATTAGAGAAATATGTTTTAGATCGTTGTCATTTTGGGAGACACAGCGATGATGCAAATCTGTTTTTGCTCTGACTGCTTCATAATACTAATCACTCTTGATACTTGGAAATGCTGTGATAACTTTGCATATCCATCTCCTGCTTTGTGAGAATCAACAACTCTTTTTCCTCAAGTCCAAACGGATGTTTTGTTTTGATCGTTTGTGAAGTGACAGGTCAAATCCTCGCTGAACTTTTTATACTACATGTACATTGGACGATTTCATTGTAACCACTGGGCAACTGCTGTAAAACAACCCTACATCATAAACCTCCTGCAACAAGCTTTACACTTTGAAAGTCAGACAAGTATTGTTCTCCTGGCAACCGCCAAACTCAGATATGTCCATCAGATTGCCAGGAGAAGTTACCCAACAGAACAGTCTCCACTTCTGTATTGGCAGCATGCTTTACACCACTGCTTCCGATGCTTTGCGTTGCCTGCGGTGATATAAAGCTGCTTTGCCATGGAAACCCCTTCCATGAAGCTCTCACTGTTCTTGACCCAATCTTAAGGATTCTGAAGAAAGTTTGTAGCACTTGATAA